>NW_022995031.1:5000-122495 GCF_011004845.1 Esox lucius
CCTAACCCTAACCCTAACCCTAACCCTAACCCTAACCCTAACCCTAACCCTAACCCTAACCCTAACCCTAACCCTAACCCTAACCCTAACCCTAACCCTAACCCTAACCCTAACCCTAACCCTAACCCTAACCCTAACCCTAACCCTAACCCTAACCCTAACCCTAACCCTAACCCTAACCCTAACCCTAACCCTAACCCTAACCCTAACCCTAACCCTAACCCTAACCCTAACCCTAACCCTAACCCTAACCCTAACCCTAACCCTAACCCTAACCCTAACCCTAACCCTAACCCTAACCCTAACCCTAACCCTAACCCTAACCCTAACCCTAACCCTAACCCTAACCCTAACCCTAACCCTAACCCTAACCCTAACCCTAACCCTAACCCTAACCCTAACCCTAACCCTAACCCTAACCCTAACCCTAACCCTAACCCTAACCCTAACCCTAACCCTAACCCTAACCCTAACCCTAACCCTAACCCTAACCCTAACCCTAACCCTAACCCTAACCCTAACCCTAACCCTAACCCTAACCCTAACCCTAACCCTAACCCTAACCCTAACCCTAACCCTAACCCTAACCCTAACCCTAACCCTAACCCTAACCCTAACCCTAACCCTAACCCTAACCCTAACCCTAACCCTAACCCTAACCCTAACCCTAACCCTAACCCTAACCCTAACCCTAACCCTAACCCTAACCCTAACCCTAACCCTAACCCTAACCCTAACCCTAACCCTAACCCTAACCCTAACCCTAACCCTAACCCTAACCCTAACCCTAACCCTAACCCTAACCCTAACCCTAACCCTAACCCTAACCCTAACCCTAACCCTAACCCTAACCCTAACCCTAACCCTAACCCTAACCCTAACCCTAACCCTAACCCTAACCCTAACCCTAACCCTAACCCTAACCCTAACCCTAACCCTAACCCTAACCCTAACCCTAACCCTAACCCTAACCCTAACCCTAACCCTAACCCTAACCCTAACCCTAACCCTAACCCTAACCCTAACCCTAACCCTAACCCTAACCCTAACCCTAACCCTAACCCTAACCCTAACCCTAACCCTAACCCTAACCCTAACCCTAACCCTAACCCTAACCCTAACCCTAACCCTAACCCTAACCCTAACCCTAACCCTAACCCTAACCCTAACCCTAACCCTAACCCTAACCCTAACCCTAACCCTAACCCTAACCCTAACCCTAACCCTAACCCTAACCCTAACCCTAACCCTAACCCTAACCCTAACCCTAACCCTAACCCTAACCCTAACCCTAACCCTAACCCTAACCCTAACCCTAACCCTAACCCTAACCCTAACCCTAACCCTAACCCTAACCCTAACCCTAACCCTAACCCTAACCCTAACCCTAACCCTAACCCTAACCCTAACCCTAACCCTAACCCTAACCCTAACCCTAACCCTAACCCTAACCCTAACCCTAACCCTAACCCTAACCCTAACCCTAACCCTAACCCTAACCCTAACCCTAACCCTAACCCTAACCCTAACCCTAACCCTAACCCTAACCCTAACCCTAACCCTAACCCTAACCCTAACCCTAACCCTAACCCTAACCCTAACCCTAACCCTAACCCTAACCCTAACCCTAACCCTAACCCTAACCCTAACCCTAACCCTAACCCTAACCCTAACCCTAACCCTAACCCTAACCCTAACCCTAACCCTAACCCTAACCCTAACCCTAACCCTAACCCTAACCCTAACCCTAACCCTAACCCTAACCCTAACCCTAACCCTAACCCTAACCCTAACCCTAACCCTAACCCTAACCCTAACCCTAACCCTAACCCTAACCCTAACCCTAACCCTAACCCTAACCCTAACCCTAACCCTAACCCTAACCCTAACCCTAACCCTAACCCTAACCCTAACCCTAACCCTAACCCTAACCCTAACCCTAACCCTAACCCTAACCCTAACCCTAACCCTAACCCTAACCCTAACCCTAACCCTAACCCTAACCCTAACCCTAACCCTAACCCTAACCCTAACCCTAACCCTAACCCTAACCCTAACCCTAACCCTAACCCTAACCCTAACCCTAACCCTAACCCTAACCCTAACCCTAACCCTAACCCTAACCCTAACCCTAACCCTAACCCTAACCCTAACCCTAACCCTAACCCTAACCCTAACCCTAACCCTAACCCTAACCCTAACCCTAACCCTAACCCTAACCCTAACCCTAACCCTAACCCTAACCCTAACCCTAACCCTAACCCTAACCCTAACCCTAACCCTAACCCTAACCCTAACCCTAACCCTAACCCTAACCCTAACCCTAACCCTAACCCTAACCCTAACCCTAACCCTAACCCTAACCCTAACCCTAACCCTAACCCTAACCCTAACCCTAACCCTAACCCTAACCCTAACCCTAACCCTAACCCTAACCCTAACCCTAACCCTAACCCTAACCCTAACCCTAACCCTAACCCTAACCCTAACCCTAACCCTAACCCTAACCCTAACCCTAACCCTAACCCTAACCCTAACCCTAACCCTAACCCTAACCCTAACCCTAACCCTAACCCTAACCCTAACCCTAACCCTAACCCTAACCCTAACCCTAACCCTAACCCTAACCCTAACCCTAACCCTAACCCTAACCCTAACCCTAACCCTAACCCTAACCCTAACCCTAACCCTAACCCTAACCCTAACCCTAACCCTAACCCTAACCCTAACCCTAACCCTAACCCTAACCCTAACCCTAACCCTAACCCTAACCCTAACCCTAACCCTAACCCTAACCCTAACCCTAACCCTAACCCTAACCCTAACCCTAACCCTAACCCTAACCCTAACCCTAACCCTAACCCTAACCCTAACCCTAACCCTAACCCTAACCCTAACCCTAACCCTAACCCTAACCCTAACCCTAACCCTAACCCTAACCCTAACCCTAACCCTAACTTTTCGGCCCCCCCTTCCCACCCCCTCCACCACATCCTCATAGACAAAATTCCTTTTATTCCTTTCAGTGATGGTTTTTCACCCACTCTTCCCTCTCACATACTTATTAGGGTTAGGGTTATATTTTATCACATAGGGACCAGAGGACTGGGGCAATTTCAATTGCCCAGTAAAATTCTTTACAAAACCACCGTTTACCATGATTACTTTGACACTCATTTGAATATCTGGCTTGTGATTGGCTGTCTTTCTTCTGTGATTATCTTTCGAAATAAAGATCTGAATTGCAAGGGACTGGTGTCTAATTTTACTGCTAATACTCTTTCATGAACTATGGGTTAACACTAACCCTGATTTACGAGTAACCATCTAATCTGCTTGTATGCAAACTTCCCCAGGCAAAAACCAGATCCTCCTCTAACTACATTCCCTGTCTCATCCAATCATATAACAATATAAACAATACATCAATAAAATAAATTTCCCTGACGGATTCCTAAAACATACCAAAGCGGTAGGGAGATGTGTGTTACATCCAAACAGCATCTAACCCTAACATTAAATGCATAAACCACAAATATCAGTTTACTAAATATCAGCTAACTATTGCACTATATTCCAGGTATGACGGCTGCCGCCATGGACGAGTTGGCCTCGTTCACCGCCGCATCCCCCCTACCCGCTGCTGCCAGGGAGGCGGTTGCCGGCATCCTCCACAACACGTCGCCGCCAGGGAGGTAGCGGCCTGTATCTCCCCACTCCCACCGCCGGTCAAAACACAGTGCCAGGTCTGCGGCCTGGCAACAAAAACAGAAAATATTTCATAAAAATGTTTAACAATAAATATTTTTGCTTTATAAGGTCTCGTGTGTGTTTTCAGATAATCCCAGGACATTTTCCCACTCTCCATTAATTCCTAAGCCCAATGATACGTACCATTTAGTGTTTCAGCTGACACTGCATACTTATAGTATTTGTTCTAATGGGACAATGTAATACTAACCTGGCAGCTCTCTTTTGGCTCATTTGTCATTTTCTTGGTTCACCTTTAGATATAGATGACCATACGGGGAAACAATAATCCAAATGACATAAAATTTAAGATTTGGCCAAATCCTCCACAATGTGTGTAGGGACATAAGAAACACATTTCCTCACCATACAGATTCCACTACCCATCTTCTTCACTATAATATCAATATGGTCTACCATTGGCAGTTTACAATCTACCATCATGCCCAGTAATTTTACTTTATCTACCTGTTCTATAGGTTCCCCAGACAAGTTCAAACTCATCTTTGGTATTCATGACAATTTATGACTCGATCCCAAGATAATTGATTAGGTTTTTGATACATTCAGCACCAACTTATTTTGTTAGGGTTAGGGTTAGGGTTAGGGTTAAATGGCATAAATAATGTGGTCCCAGGAAGCTCCCTTGCAGGACCCCACAGTCCAAGACCTTAGATTGAGACCAGCTGCCAGTGTAATAAACCCGTTGCGTCCTACATGTGAGATAACTCTTAATAAATTTCATGGCAGTTGGACTAAATCCATAGCATTCTAATTTACCTATTAGTAGATGTGATCTATGACATCAAATGCGACACTAAAATCAAGTAATACAGCACCAGTCAACTTTAAATTATCCATTTCCTTGAGCCAGTCATCTGTCATTACTGTAATGGCAGAACAAGTTGAATGGTTATGTCTATAAGCATGTTGGAAATCTGTATTCAAACCATTAGATTCAAAGTATTCCTTTACTTTTGAGTGAACTATTCTCTCCATCAGCTTACCAAGAACTGGGAGAATAGTAATAGGTCTAATGTTCTTCCCAGTAAGTGCTAGTCTACCATCTTTTGGTAATGGAATAATTTTACCTTCTTTCCAAATAGTGGGAAACACAAACCCCTTTCATTGTGCATTCAGCAACTTTCTTACTTCCGGCTCCTCTACACTATTAAACTGGAAAATGCAACTCTTATCTAACATCACATCATTTTTTTATGAGCTTTACATAATTATAATCGATATTGTCCATATTCTGCCTTAGTGCATGGATCTTATATATATAGAAATTATTAAAATAATTCGCTATATCAGATGGTTTGGTCAAAAACTTGCCTTCTGACTCCACAACGGAAGCCCCTCCAGATGTCCGCCTCCCCATTATTTCATTAAAGGTTTGCCAGAGCTCTTTACCATCTTGCTTTACAGCATTTATTATCTTCATGTAATATTCTTTTTTCATCGATCTATTCGGTTTAGTAACCTGATTTCTCAGTTGACGGTACATGACTCTGTCCTCCATCAATCCAGTCTTTACTAATATAGATTTAGCTTTGTCTCTTTCCTTCATGAGGCTCTTTATACTCTCTTTCAGCCATGGGGCTGATCTCCCTTTTACAATACACATCCTCATAGGGGCATGCCTATCAACAATCTTCATAAATCTTTCCATAAAGATATTTAAGCCAACCTCAGGCTCCTCAGCAGCAAACACATCAGTCCAATCAATACCACCAACATCTGCCAAAAACCCTCCGGCATAAATTTCTTAAACATCCTTTTATTTACTATATTGACCTTACATTTTGGAATTTTTGTTTTTCTGGTAATTACAATGATATTTTAGTCACTAAAACACACAGATCAAGAAATTGGTTTAGTGCAGCATTCAGGAATATTTGTATAAATATGGTCTATACAAGTGGCTGATAGTAAAGACGATGTCCAGCACTGTTAGTAAAGACTATGGTTGGTTGAGAGATCATTTGAGACAGATTAATCAGACAGCGATCAATGAAACTATGTATTGTTTCATTGGACATTGATTCGCAAACCAGTCAATGTTCATATCCCCAAGTAAAAAATATAAACCATTCACATCTGTAATTCTGTAAATTAACACACATAAATCATTCAGGTATTGCACATCAGTCCCAGGAGGTCTATAGCTGCAACCGATAAGCAACATAAGTGAGGAAGATGCACTTTTACCCATAACCATTCTAAACCATCTGAGATAACTTTCCGGCAACATTGTGCTCTGAGTTTAACTTTGATATGGTTTGGTATGGCCACCCCATGTTTATTCCTGTCCTTTCTAAAAATATTATAGCCATCAATGGAAACCTCTGTATCAAGAACAGTAGCATCCAAATGAGTCTCCGATACTGCTAAGATATTAATGGTATTTTCGGTAATCAGATAATTAAGTTCAAATACCTTATTTCTGATACTGCAGCCATTCAAAAGGGCCATAACAAGACCCTTTGAAACAGAAAGGAGATTCTTATCATCAATAGGCCTACTATCCATAATTATTATACATTTTCTTCAAAATCAGTTCAGTCTATATGAGCTCAAGTTGAGGAAACCATAATCTCTCGCTACAGCTCTTGGCTCCAACTCCTGGCTGTTGGTGCCTTTCCTATCCTTATACTTTTGGGCAGGGGAATGGACAATAAGCTTGTCATATCGGATATAAGCTATGTCACCTCGTTCTCTGGCAGCTTTCATGGCTAGAATGAGTTCCTTATGCTTTTGCCGGACGGCTTCAGTGTAGTCCTCATTCACATAGATGTTGGTGCCTTTCAGATCCTTAGTCTTTCCCTGAACAGACATTTTATCTTTGTATCTTAGGAATTTCACCATGATTTGACTAGGTCTCTTTCCAGAATATCTGCATGGAAGTCCAATGTGCACGTTCAGTCACCATATGACTACTGTCCAGGTGAAGTTTCTCATTATTCCTGACTTTGTCCTCAGTCTCCTTCCAGCTTTCATTCTGTGCCTCATGAATTCCATCCAAAACAAGGTTATTACTTCTTGTTTGACCCTCCAAGTAATCCGCTTTCTCAGTCATCTCTGCCAATTGCCCCTGCATTATTTTGGTTTCAGCACAAGCAATTGTTCTTTCTGACTCAGTTTTATCATTTTTCCTTCTGTCCTTCTGGGAGAATTGCAAGCTACTTCTCAGCTCCTGTGTCTCCTTGATCAATTTGTCAATCCGATTGTTCACAATTATTTCCACAACAGTCATAAACTTACATTCTTGCTGCTGTAGAAATTGCATGAACAGATCCCTTTGTTGACTCTTTAGATCCTTTATCTGTGAAAGAGACACCAACTCCTCTCCATTACTTTGGTTGCTGCTTTGGTCCTTCTTGGGTGGCATGGTGTGCTGAGATTACCAGAAAGTCCTCAGGCTTCAGCTGACCAAATAGGCAAAGATAGTATCCAACAAAAATCTCAAAGTATGAATACCATCCGCTATTTTTCATTAGGTATCTAATAAAATATAGTCTCTGAGTAGATGTAAAAAAAATGTAATTCTTAAATTAAAATAAAACACTTCAAATGTATATATGAGTGCCACACAATCATCAGAGGATAAGAGGTCAGAGGTGCCTCCATCAAACATATATACGATGGACATTTATACAAAAAACTATCACCCCTTGCATCACCAGACAGCATATCACTGACTTTCAACTGTGATGGAGTGCCAGTGCACAAATCAAACACAAAAAGTTTGTGGCCAATTTTGTGTACTGTTAATGAACTGCCAATACAACTACGTGCAAAACTTGTTATGCTTTGTGGATTGTGGTTTGGTCAAAACAAACCAAATATGAACACTTACATGAAACCATTTGTCGATAAATGCATAGAGTTGTACTCTAATGTTCTTATATGGCAAAGTGAAAGTGGGGAAATTGTAACAAGTAAAGTACTGCTTACTACCATGGTGGCAGATTCAGTTACTCGACCACTGATTCATAAGTTTAAACAGTTCAATGGAGAGTTAGGGTTCTTTTTGTATGCAGAAAGGAACAAGTGTGTTAAAACGCAGGGGGCGTGTAAGGGCTTATCACAATGAAAAAGCAGAGTTGAGGAATCCCTCCCAGACTGATGATCTGGTAGAAGAGGCTCTTGCTGGAAACCCCACTAAGGGAGTGAAAGGGTGTGATGGCAATTTCTAAAATCCAAATAGTTCTATGAAAATGGTAGGCAAGACAGGAGAAATCAATTGCGCAATAAACGGTTTTAATCTTGCTTGCAAGGAGAAAGTATACAGGTTACAAAGTAACGGTGGATAGTTTCTAAATAAAAACATCATTTTGACAGTATTTATTACATAGGAAGAAGGGGTGTGGTAAGATGCTGCCATCTGTTTCATGTCAATCAAACACCTTTCCCTTTGTTCTATCACACACGTCAAATGCTATCTTCCCCCACCTTATCCTTCCTGCAATAATGTTTACCCAAAGGGGCCAACTGACCTTACTGCCCCCTTGCTGTATCTTCTCCTATCCTGTCCTAAAACCCATTGATCTGCATCTGGACAGACAATAGATGCCCCCTATGCAAATACCAGGTCCCACACATTCCTGTACCTATCTTAACAGTGGGACTCAGTCCTTTATACAATCAAATACATTGTATAAGAAATTTCCACAACAGAGTTCACAGTCTTCCTGAGCACCCTGAACAGCCACAACCCCTCCATCAAAGTCAAATCCACTAGCAGTGATACTGCTGTAGATTTTTTAGATACAACAGTATACAAGGGCCCCAAATTCAATGAAACTGGCAAATTGGACATTAAAGTATATTTTAAAGAGACAGACACTCATGCCCTACTATTTAGATCAAGCTTCCACCCTCAACATACCTATGCAGGTTTACTGAAATCTCAACTACTGAGATTCCATAGGATATGTACGAGGAGGGAAGACTTTGAATTGGCTACCAAAATTCTCTTTTCGGCACTAAAAGAAAGGGGATATACCCACACCATGTTTAGGAAAGCTCTCAAATCTTATTTAGACCCTAAACCTCAAAATTTAGACACTCTACTGCCAGTCATTGCCACCTATTCGCCTCACACGGTGCGGCTGCTCAGGGTGCTCAGGAACAACTTTACAAACTTTAATCGGGAATCACTGTTGCTCCCTGACCACAGTCTGATCACGGCCTTCAGGAGGAATAAAAACCTACAGGACACACTTTTAAGAGCCAAAATTAGGCCCCTGTCGGCTCCCAAAAGGTCCAACAACAAGGGCAATTTCTATAAATACAGAACATGGGTCACTAACACCTCCACAGGAGAGGTCTTCAAAACACAGGGGGACACCAGTGCTCTCACCAAAAATTGTATTTACCTTATTAGATGCAAACATTGCAAGCTACAGTATGTGGGAGAGACAGGCAATAGCCTACTCACCAGATTCACACAACACAGGTATAATGTTACCAGGGGAAAGAGCACTGGTGTCCCTCTTAACCAACACTTCATGACACAGGGCTGGGACTGCCTGGAGGCTGTGGTCCTCGAGGCCAACCCCAGGTGGTCCACACCCCAGAGAAGAAGAGCTGAGAGGATCTGGATCACCAGACTCAGCACCACACAACCATTGGGCCTGAATGAGAGGTGAGGGCCCGGGGACTTCCTGCAGGACTGAGTTAATGCATTGGTGGACGCTGCCTTCGGCAGCGCCCCCCCACCTTACCTTCTCCTAACCCTAACTCGAAATCAGGGGCGACGGAGGTCGAATAGCAGGGACCTACCGTCGGATAAGCCCATTAGTACGGACCCCGAATTCACTGCCAAGACCCGGGGTATATTAAGATTGATTAAGGCTACCCACCATTTGGGAAATGTTATGTCGGAACAGCCTCCAATTTCAATAGCTAACATAGCTAATCATTTAATTACGGCTATTAAACCTGCTGCCCCTACGGCGACTACATTGTCCCTCATAGAGGGGAATGCTAGATATTGGACACAGAATACAATGATCATACTCAGGGATCATTACCAAGATGACATTCAAAATGCTGTCCAGATCCCAATACAATTAGAAGCCTGGGACTGGAGACAGAACTTTGATATTGCTTCTGCATGGGCTAAGAGCCAATTTGGACGCAGGTTGAGGGAGGACACTTTGGAGAAAGTACAAACTCAATTACGTGAGAGACTAATTGCCCCCTCCAGAACACAGCGGGTCTCTGAATCCAGAATTGAGGAACAAAGACCGGTAATGTCTACACAAACACTGCCAGAGGGGGATTTTCCATCTCCTTTACCGGAGAGGAGGAGTAAGCTACTGACAGTCACAGCAGAGGTGCACCCTCCTCCTCCTTCCTTGAACCTGAGGGAACTCTCCGAACCACTCCTGGCCCCTGCAACGGTTGCCAGGCCCAGGATGATGGACTGTGGCACAATGACCGCCCCCACTAGTGACTGGTCGCCGGAGAGACTGCAGGGACCTGGGAGAGTGGAGGGAGCTTGCTCCCCTCCGTTCCCCTTCCCCTCCCCTGGTTCTCCTGTTCCCCCCTTTGTCTCCCTCCCCATTCTATATTCTCCTACTATCCCTCTGACACAGGCACCCAAACCGCAGAGGAAGGTTCGGAGGCTGGAGTCGCCCACCTCGGTGATTCACAACGCTCCCTTGACCGGTGGTGCTGATACTCCAACTCGGGCGGCTGCAGAGTGGCAGTCCTGTGATGATGAGTCGGAGGATGAAACGACACGACGGGCAGGGCCTTTTGTCCCTCCTACTACTGGAGCCCGTGTGAATCAGGGGACCTCCTCGTCGTCAGATTCCTCTTCAGAGGAGGACCAACCGCTGGAGGACAAGGACTCAGACAGCCCCATTCCACCGACCCCTCCGCCGATGGAACCGGCGGCCCAGGGCACTCCTGCTCTCAACAAACCAACGGGTTTCTTCCCCTTTATCTTTACAAAAACCTTTTAGACATATGACTACATTAAATAAAATGAGGGATTGGAAGATCTCCTACAAATGCAAATTGGTAGTGCTTGGAGACTCCAATCTGGCCAGAATACCACCCTTTGCACAGAAAGATCTACAGATTGATTGCTACCCAGGGGCAACTTTTAGAAATGCCGAGGCCATTTTGGCCGGCTCTAGGGCCTCTCCCATAGTGCATACCTTAGTTTTGGCCTTGGGGATAAACAATAGGGCCCAGAGTCCTGACAAAACTTCCATTAAACAACTGCAAGGGGCAATCAGAATGGCCAAGTACACCTGTCCGGAAGCACAGGTGGTGGTCCCACTCATTAACTTTTCTAAAGCGTTGCCGCTCACTGAGAGGGAGAATCTGTCTAAACTGAACAATTACATTGCCAGACAACAATGTTTTCTCCCCAAACTGTCAGGTGATCTGTTTGAGACGGAGAGGGACAACATCCATTGGACTCAAAACACAGCCCGGCGCATGCTGGACCATTGGCTGACCTGTTTAAACAAGTTATCCCCGTGAATCCTGTTCTGGGTACGGGGGATAAGACTGTGGTTAACTTGTCTAAACACTTTACTCCTACAGGGGCACAGCTGACATTGTTACACAAGGGTTTAACTTTCATTCCAGCAGTGGATGGTGTTGAAGTATAACACTTCCCCGAGTTGGTTTGTTGGAAAGGAGAATAAAACACAGGGAGTCAGGGCAATTACCGTAGTTATACGTCCATTTATTACAGAAGCTTCTGGAGACACGTGTCGCCGCACAATGTCTAAGGATCAACATTCAAAACATCATTTTTATACTTCTACTACGCCCAAAAGATAGAGGCGTTAACTTACAAAGTGTGTGCCATTGGCCCAATCCCAGTTTTATTCCTTATAGGATAACTGCAAGTATCCCCTTGCCCCCCTTTCTGGCTTCTGTCTTGTCTGTCCGACTATGTGTGTGTGTCTCTGACCTGTGACCTGTTTCTCACAAAACAGACATACTAAATCTTTCTCTCCCCGGCAACTGCTTAAACAGGGTTTCCTATTCTCCTACTTGCTCCTTCAGTTTCGGTTCATATTACAGACATTTAATATTTTGTTTCATTGGTTACAACAGCTTATAACAGTTCACTAACTTATATAATCAATACATCTACATTGGTTACAACAGCTTATAACAGTTCACTAACTTATACAATCACTACATCTACAATGGTCACAATAACCCTAGGGTCAGAGGTCAAATTAGACATGACCTGCAACAGTACCATAGACGGATCAAGTTGGCGGTATACTTTGAAGACCAGCCTGATTCTAAACCTTTACCCTTTACACATAGGTCTACCTGGGTCCCTCCTGCTGATAAACTACCATCCAGTGTATTACGTTTGATCAAGGATGACATTGATTATTTTCAATCTGATTTTACTATTGGTAGAACGGATTCAAATCTAAACCATTTAGAGATTAAGGCACACAAAACACTGCTTTCTGATAACACCATTGTAATTAAGCCTGCTGACAAGGGCAGTGCTATAGTCATTATGGACAGGGCTCAGTACCTTTGGGAAGGATATAGACAACTGAATGATGCCACATATTACAGCAAATTGGACAAACCCATTTACAGGGACACCATTCCTATGGTTGATGAAATTCTTGATTCCCTTAAGGCCAAGAAATTTATCAACCACAAACAAAAGACATATTTGCAAGGTGACTCTGACCCCAGAGCCAGGTTGTTCTACATGTTACCCAAGATACACAAGGCCAGGTCATCCTGGAACAGAGATGGGGAAATTCCACCAGGTAGACCTATAGTGTCTGACTGCAATAGTGAAACCTATTTTACGGCTGAATACATTGATTCATTCCTTAATCCTCTTTCAATTGGTCATCCCAGCTATGTCAAAGACACATACCACTTTATTGATATAGTCAAAAACCTTACTATCCCGGTAAATTCTTTTCTATTCACCATGGATGTAGAAAGTCTCTACACAAACATTGACATTAAGGAGGGCATCCAATCAATTAAAAATGTTTTTATGAAACATCCAAACAGTAAAAGGCCTGATAAGGAATTACTTCAATTATTAGACATAAATTTATCTAGGAATGATTTTGAATTCGATAATAAATTCTATTTACAGATTAAAGGGACGGCCATGGGGAAGAAATTTGCCCCGGCCTATGCAAACATTTTTATGGCAGAGTGGGAGGCCTCTGCCTTAGCTACCTGTCCCAAACAACCTCTACAATACTATAGGTTCTTAGACGACATATGGGGGATCTGGACCTATTCGAGGGAGGACTTTGAGGAATTTATTAATACTTTAAACAATCACAATAAGTCTATTAAGGTCAAATCTACTTGGAGTGAGTCTTCAGTAGATTTTCTGGACACTACCACTTACAAAGGCCCTACATTCACTGATTCAGGTAAATTGGACATTAAAGTCTTCTTCAAAGAAACAGATACACATGCCCTGTTATTCCGGTCTAGTTTCCATCCGCAACATACGTATGCAGGACTCTTAAAGTCACAGCTACTCCGGTTCCATAGGATCTGTACAAGGTTTGAGGACTTTAAGTGGGCCACCCAAATATTGTTCTCTGCTTTGTCCACTAGAGGCTACACTAGGACTATGTTTAGAAAGGCACTTAAATCTTTTAAACAAACTAAACCACAAGTATTAGATTCCATTTTACCGGTCATTACTACTTATTCACCCTACACAGTAAAACTTATGAGGGTGATTAAGTCACACTTTAATTCCTTTACAGAAAAATCCAACCACTTACCTGATCATAGGTTGATTGCAGCATACAGGCGCAACAAAAACCTACAAGACTCATTGGTAAAGGCCAAGCTGAAACCTTTGTCTCCCCCCAAACAGGCTGGCAAAGGGGAATTCTTTAAGTATTCATTTTGGGCCACTAACCGCCATAGTGGGGAGGTTTTCAGGACACAGGCTAACACCAATGTACACACCAAAAACTGTGTGTATTTGATCAAGTGCAAACACTGCACTTTACAATATGTGGGGGAAACTGGTAACACTTTGTTGACTAGGTTTACCCAACACAGGTACACCATTACTAAGAGAAGGGGCACTGGTACTCCCCTAGTACGACATTTTGGTACACAGGGCTGGTCCAATCTAGAGGCCACTGTCTTAGAGGCTAATTTAAGGTGGTCCAGGGCCCAGAGAAGGAGGGCTGAAAGGCTCTGGATTCACAGGCTTAGCACTACTCAACCGTTGGGTTTGAACGAGGGGTGAGGGTCCTGGAGTTGACCGCGGGTGCGTAGTTTATGCACTGGTGCCTCGGCACCCACTCTATCTGTTTCCTAACCCTGTCCCGCCGCATTGCCGTCGCCCTGCAGCACGAGGAGCGCCGCTGCCAGTACCTGACCAGGGAGGCCAAGCTGATGCTGGCAGTACAGGACGAGGTCACCACCATGACTGAAAGTGAGACAAAAACGTCTTCCTTTACAACTGACCACTGCTTAAGTCTAATAGCAGTTTAGACCCGTAACGCCTATCGTGCAGTAACATTCCCACCGTGAAGTACAAGGAGTTTCTGTTATTCTGACCCAAAGTAGAGCACGAGGGTTTGTGTCGAGTGTGCACTTCCTGGCTTTACGATGTCATTGCGTGGTCGGCGGCTGGATGTGACTGGATATTCTTTCTTTTTTGTTTTTAGCTGACGGCAGCCCTCAGTCTCCTTTCAGACAGATCCTCCCTAAGTGCAAACTGGCCAGGGACCTGAAAGAGGCGTATGACAGGTTTGTAAAAAACACTTGATGTGATGTTTAATGAGGCGATCGTACTCCCCATGCACTGACAGTCTGTGCTGTGTCTAGTCTTTGCACGACAGGGGTGGTGCGCCTCCATATTAACAACTGGCTTGAGGTGAGCTTCTGTTTGCCTCACAAGATCCACCGGGTAGGGGGCAACCACGTACCCCCAGAAGCCCTGGAGCGCAGCCTCAAGGCCATAAGGTGTGTACGTGTGGATTTGAGTCCATTTTTTTTAACATTATTGAACTGTATGTCACGTGTGGGCTACAAGTGGTTAATTACACCACAACCTTTTAGGCTGTAGTTGTCAGCAATGCCCATGCTCCAGGAAAACCACAAAAACAATCGTCATGTGGGTTGGTGCACCATGGGCATATTTGGTCAACTAGACGGAACGTACGTTGTGGTTTCGTCTCCCGTTTTGTTAATCCTCGTGCATTGGTAGATTTTTTTTAACATGTTTATGATTTGCTAGAAAATTTATTTGCCGTTGAGCTGTTAGTTCCTAGCAGGCAACAGGGAATGAAAAGTGAAATAAACAATATTGAAGTCACAGCCTTAAGGGTTAATGTAGGCAATTGGTAGGGTTGTTCTCTAAGCTCCACCCAGGAGGTTGCTTAAGAGTTTCTAATTAAATTGTACTCGATATCGGTGTTAAATATTGGCCATTGGTCAGCATGGTCTAAAAAGAAATCGTTATCAACCTTAAAAACATCTGAATCAGTCATTGTCTGGTCTGTACATTTGCATGATTAGATCTGTACTATGGAAGGTTTTAGTTGCAGTAGTAATATAACTAGGCCAAGTACATTCAACTAATGAGTTAGAATAAGGTCCTGTGCCACCCTGCTGCTTTCTGCTTTTCTCTTGTAGGCCACAGTGCCCCCTAATGGCATCCTTTATTTAGTCACTTTCACATTCTCCCGTTTTTTGTTGTTTGTTGTTGTAATACAGGGCACCACTGTAAATGAGACCTCGGTCTCAGCTGGCTTCCCCTGTATTAATAAATCATAAACAAAAGTCAGGACAGCATCTTTCTAATCTCAAAATATGATTACTTGTAACTACTTGAGAATTGCCCTTTGTAAAACATGCATTGAAACATAAATAAGTTGTAATTACAGCTATATATTTTCCAATAAATTAAAGTTTTTTGCCTCCTAAGAAACATGAGTAGAATGACTAATAATAAACCTGCCTGATGGACAAGATACCGTGGCAAGAAAAAGTGAACGCATTGGAATTTTGGAATTAATACTATTCATATGATCATACTATTTGATCTGATCTTTATCTAAGTAACAACAATAGACAAACACATTCTGATTAAATGGAGGCAAATCAAGTTTATTTGTATTGCACACTTCATATACAGGGGCAATGCAAAGTGCTGCACATTAGAAAAAATGAATATCAGGCATGCTAGAAATATCAATTTAGCAGAAAAGACAATGCATGCAAATAAAAAATTCACATTTAAGATTATTAAAAGATTAATAAAAGGCAGAAGAAAATAAAAGTTTTGAGCCTAGATTAAAAAGTGGTCAGTGTTGGAGCAAGTCTATGACTTTCTGGCAGTTGGTTTTCCGACTCTGCTCAGCATAATGAATGACATCTGCCTCACCTGCCTTTGTTCTTACTCTGGGTATGGCTAGCAGACCAGACCCTGATGACCTGAGGGGACTAGAGTGTTGACACCAAGATATGTCTGTGATGCCACGGCATTAATGGTCTTGTCCCCCAGGCCGTATCATGCTCTGCTGCTGCTGGACAGTGAGAAGGCTCTGCTGGCCCAACTGCCTCTGGACTGCTCTCCTGCTCTTGTGCGCCTTATCAAGACCTGTTCGGCAGTCAAGAACCTGCAGCAGCTGGCACAGGATACAGACCTGGGCCTGTTACAGGTTGGTGGGAGCACCTTGTCAGTGAACTCTAGTTGACGTGAGCCCACTTTTTCCACAGGGGACTGTAATTTATTTTAAGATGTGCTTTCTATCGGATCGCTGAATGTGTTGCCTGTACACTTATTGTCAATACGAGGAATTGCAAGTAATCATAAATCGTCCTCAGTGTCCCACTGTAATATTGGAGTCATATATTGGCTGGTCTTATATCGCCATCTACTGGAATATATTAGGAAGCTTCCCCTTTAGTCATATTTCCATACAGGCTTGCTTTGTCAAATGTCCAATAACGCATTTTCACAGTTCAGTTTCTGTTCTTTGTGTGTGTGCAGATCTTCCAGATTGCTGCTCACTTGGTGTACTGGGGCAAAGCTATCATAGTGTATCCCCTGTGTGAGAACAATGTGTACATGCTGTCCCCTCATGCTAACATCAGCTTGTAAGTATCCATATGAATTTAATAATTAATTTCACATATTTTCCTTACATTATCAGAATTATTTTTGAGTATAAATATATAGAAATCAAACTTTTGTATGAAAGAGGGGAGGCTTGTGGTATGTACTTGATTCATTATTGAGTTGTGGTGTTTACCTATCGTTTGCGCCGCTAACAAGCTAGCGCGAGTAGCTTTCTAGTTAGCCAGCTACTATAGGTTACCTATGGCTTTAACTAACCACCGCAATGCACAAACAGGTTTGTCAGTCAGGGATCAGATCATTCAAGGAATTTATAGATTAATTCCATCAAAATGGGACAGCATATCTGATGGTGGTAAGAATAGATGTTAGAATAACCTGTTAGTAAGTAGCTTGCTAGTTAGCCAGCTCCTATAGGTTACCTATGGCTTCCGCTAACCCGTTAGCAAGTAGGCCGCGCTAGCCAGCTGGCTACTAAAGACATGAGTGCTACTTGTTTTATTGTCTTAGGTAACGCTGCGAGTACACCTCCGGGGGTAGAAATTAAGAGACCACTGAACCCTTGATCTGTTTATTTCCCCGTGAGCAGAGTAGGGCCGAGCCAGGGATGCCTGACTGCCTGCATAGAGAAACCAGAGCCAGGGCTAACCCTATCATCCAGTACCCAGGTGAGAATTGTGCTACATAAATATACTGTGTAGCCTGTATAGAGAACCAGGGCATGATCCTCCCTCCTGTTGTGTGTGTGTGTGTGTGTGTGTGTGTGTGTGTGTGTGTGTGTGTGTGTAAGTGTGTTTGCTGTGAAAATTGTGAATCCAACAACACCAGGCCCGTGCTAATCGCACCTGTAGTTCCTAAAATGGTCCAAGTTGAAGCACAGCCCATCACAAGCCAGATATTCAAATGAGAGTCAAACTCCATCCATCCATCCATCTTCTTCCGCTTATCCGGGGCCGGGTCGCGGGGGCAGCAGTCTAAGCAGGGATGCCCAGACTTCCCTCTCCCCAGACACTTCCTCTAGCTCTTCCGGGGGGACACCGAGGCGTTCCCAGGCCAGCCGGGAGACATAGTCCCTCCAGCGTGTCCTAGGTCTTCCCCGGGGTCTCCTCCCGGTGGGACGGGACCGGAACACCTTCCCAGGAAGGCGTTCCGGAGGCATCCGAAAAAGATGCCCAAGCCACCTCAGCTGACCCCTCTCGATGTGGAGGAGCAGCGGCTCTACTCTGAGCTCCTCCCGGGTGACCGAGCTTCTCACCCTATCTCTAAGGGATCGCCCAGCCACCCTGCGGAGAAAACTCATTTCGGCCGCCTGTATCCGGGATCTTGTCCTTTCGGTCATGACCCAAAGCTCATGACCATAGGTGAGAGTAGGAACGTAGATTGACTGGTAAATCGAGAGCTTCGCCTTGCGGCTCAGCTCTTTCTTCACCACGACAGACCGATACATCGACTGCATTACTGCAGAAGCTGCACCGATCCGTCTGTCAATCTCCCGTTCCATCCTTCCCTCACTCGTGAACAAGACCCCTAGATACTTAAACTCCTCCACTTGAGGCAGGCACTCTCCACCAACCTGAAGTGGGCAAGCCACCCTTTTCCGACTGAGGACCATGGCCTCGGATTTGGAGGTACTGATTTTCATCCCCACCGCTTCACACTCGGCTGCAAACCGTCCCAGTGCATGCTGAAGGTCCTGGTTAGAAGGGGCCAACACGACAACATCATCTGCAAAGAGCAGAGACGAAATCGTGTGGTCCCCAAACCTGACACCCTCCGGCCCCTGGCTGCGCCTAGAAATTCTGTCCATAAAAATTACAAACAGAACCGGTGACAAAGGGCAGCCCTGCCGGAGTCCAACATGCACTGGGAACAAGTCTGACTTACTGCCGGCAATGCGGACCAAGCTCCTGCTTCGGTTGTATAGGGACCTGACAGCCCTTAGCAAAGGACCCAGGACCCCATATTCCCCAAGCACCCTCCACAAGATGCCGCGAGGGACACAGTCGAATGCCTTCTCCAAATCCACAAAACACATGTGGATTGGTTGGGCAAACTCCCTTGAACCCTCCAACACCCCGTAGAGGGTATAGAGCTGGTCCAGTGTTCCACGGCCCGGACGAAAACCACACTGTTCCTCCTGAATCCGAGGTTCTACTATCGGCCGTATTCTCCTCTCCAGAACCCTGGCATAGACTTTCCCGGGCAGGCTGAGAAGTGTGATCCCCCTATAGTTGGAACACACCCTCCGGTCCCCCTTCTTAAAAAGAGGGACCACCACCCCGGTCTGCCATCCCAGAGGCACTGTCCCCGACCGCCACGCGATGTTGCACAGGCGTGTCAACCAAGACAGCCCCACAACATCCAGAGACTTGAGGTACTCAGGGCGGATCTCATCCACCCCCGGTGCCTTGCCACCGAGGAGTTTCTTGACCACCTCTGTGACTTCAGCCCGGGTGATGGACGAGTCCACCACTGAGCCCTCATCCTCTGCTTCCTCAATGGAAGACATGTCAGCGGGATTGAGGAGATCCTCGAAGTACTCCTTCCACCGCCCGACGACATCCTCAGTTGAGGTCAACAGCTGCCCACCTCTACTGTAAACAGCGTTGGTAGGGCACTGTTTCCCTCTCCTGAGGCGCCGGATGGTTTGCCAGAATCTCTTCGAGGCCAGCCGATAGTCCTTCTCCATGGCCTCACCGAACTCCTCCCAGGCCCGAGTTTTTGCCTCCACAACCACCCGGGCTGCAGCCCGCTTGGCCTGTCGGTACCCGTCAGCTGCCTCAGGAGTCCCACAAGCCAACCAGGCCTGATAGGACTCCTTCTTCAGCTTGACGGCATCCCTTACTTCCGGTGTCCACCACCGGGTTCGGGGATTGCCGCCTCGACAGGCACCGGAGACCTTACGGCCACAGCTCCGAGCGGCCGCTTCCACAATGGCGGTGGAGAACATGGTCCACTCGGACTCAATATCTCCAACCTCCCTCGGGATCCAGTTGAAGCTCTGCCGGAGGTGGGAGTTAAAGATCTCTCTGACAGGAGACTCGGCCAGACGTTCCCAGCAGACCCTTACAGTACGCTTGGGCCTGCCGAGTCTGTCCAGCTTCCTCCCCCGCCATCGGATCCAACTCACCACCAGGTGGTGATCAGTTGACAGCTCCGCCCCTCTCTTCACCCGAGTGTCCAAGACATACGGCCGCAGGTCAGATGAGACGACAACAAAGTCGATCATCGACCTGCGGCCTAGGGTGTCCTGGTGCCACGTGCACTGATGGACACCCTTATGCTTGAACATGGTGTTCGTTATGGACAAACTGTGACTAGCACAGAAGTCCAATAACTGAACACCACTCGGGTTCAGATCAGGGAGGCCGTTCCTCCCAATCACGCCCCTCCAGGTGTCACTGTCGTTGCCCACGTGGGCGTTGAAGTCCCCCAGTAGAACAATAGAGTCCCCAGTCGGAGCACTTTCCAGCACCCCTCCCAGAGACTCCAAGAAGGTCGGGTACTCTGCACTGCCGTTCGGCCCGTAGGCACAAACAACAGTGAGAGACCTATCCCCGACCCGTAGGCGCAGGGAAACGACCCTCTCGTTCACCGGGGTAAACTCCAACACATGGCGGCAGAGCTGGGGAGCTATGAGCAAACCCACACCAGCCCGCCGCCTCTCACCATGGGCAACTCCAGAGTGGTGAAGAGTCCATCCTCTCTCAAGGAGTGTGGTTCCAGAGCCCAAGCCGTGCGTAGAGGTGATCCCGACTACCTCTAATCGGAACCTCTCAACCTCACGCACTAACTCAGGCTCCTTCCCCGCCAGCGAGGTGACATTCCACGTCCCTAGAGCCAGTTTCTGTGTCCAGAGATCGGGTTGTCTAGGCCCCTGCCTTCGACTGCCGCCCGATCCTCTTTGCACCGGCCCCTTATGGTCCCTCCTGTGGGTGGTGAGCCCACGGGAGGGCGGCCCCACGTCACCCGTTCGGGCTGAGCCCGGCCGGGCCCCATGGGGGAAGGCCCGGCCACCAGGCGCTCGCATTCGAGCCCCAACCCCCGGCCTGGCTCCGGGGTGGGGCCCCGGCTGCGCCATACCGGGCGACGTCACGGTACTCAAAATTGTATTCTTCATTAAGGGGTTTTGAACCGCTCTTAGTCTGACCCGTCGCCTAAGACCTGTTTGCCTTGGGAGACCCTACCAGGGGCATATAGCCCCAGACAACATAGCTCCTAGGGTCACTCGGGTACTCAAACCCCTCCACCACGTTAAGGTGGCAGTTCAAGAGTCAAACTCTTGAGGGTCAAAGTCGTTTTCATGCTTATACCTAACCCTAACCCATTTCACAGGTGAAGCTTTTGGAATATATAGGTGTGTGCGTGTGTATGTGTGACATGTGTCTTTGTCTTGATTGCAGGATGCTACAGAATGCCTTGGGCCCAGGCAGGGGAATCAGCCTTCAACCTGGCCCCACAACACCTTCCCTCTCTCAAACATGTCAGGAGATTGAGTGATGCTGTGAGGCATGAAGCACATTCTGAGTATGTTTGTGTGTTCAGTGTCATGTTTAGTTTGGACCACTGCAAAACAGAATGTTTACCTAAGTTGTGTTCAATGTTGAGTGTTTATTTCTGTGCTCTACTGTAATTTTGTGTGGCAAGAGACAAGTTGTCCAGCTGTTGTACACTTCAAAACCTAGGTCATGGTTTATGAGCTGCATTCACAGACCCTGTAAATATATCAGACATGGAGTCATTTGTAATTTGTTTTATTTTGTTGCTATTGTTTTTTAAGATTACAAGGTTGGCATCTCATTTAGTTACAATCAATTATTCAAAGAAAATGTACCACTAAGCTTAACAGGTACTGCACATTTGATTGTAATAACTTGCAGGTATTACACTAGACAAAAATAATATTCTGTGTTGTATTTCAGACTGTCAGCTTGCGGTCCTTTTGTTGTTGTTAATGTGAAATCTATGACATTGGAAATAAAACCAAACAGGGTGAATACTGCAAGGCAGGTATTGTAAATACTGACTTTTGTTTTTGTACTTTTGTTTAAAATAAAGTGTACATTTCACATAAAAATTTTTAAAAAAAGGAAAATTCACAATAAATCCCTCTCACAGCCAGCAGAGGGCGAGCATTCAAGGTGAGCACGGAAGCCTAACTGATGAAGAGGATAACTATACAAATCATACGAAATCTCCTTTGATATATTCATTAGATCGCCTATTCCATATGGGCACAATGCTATTGATTTTTTAAACAAATCTCTTCGTGGCTTTTCTATAGCATTCGCGTGAATAAGATATATATTCTGTAGGAACCTTTGATTCCGGTTATTCTGTTGACGGGGACCCGGTTTCCTGTACAACAGAATGTCTTTCTCTTTCAGGTAACCTTCCGTACAATACACCTGCTTAAAACACCTGTTTCGTAATCGTGTATCCTTTTATAACCCAGCGAAAGAGGGGAGGCTTGTGGTATGTACTTGATTCATTATTGAGTTGTGGTGTTTACCTATCGTTTGCGCCGCTAACAAGCTAGCGCGAGTAGCTTTCTAGTTAGCCAGCTACTATAGGTTACCTATGGCTTTAACTAACCACCGCAATGCACGAACAGGTTTGTCAGTCAGGGATCAGATCATTCAAGGAATTTATAGATTAATTCCATCAAAATGGGACAGCATCTCTGATGGTGGTAAGAATAGATGTTAGAATAACCTGTTAGTAAGTAGCTTGCTAGTTAGCCAGCTCCTATAGGTTACCTATGGCTTCCGCTAACCCGTTAGCAAGTAGGCCGCGCTAGCCAGCTGGCTACTAAAGACGTGAGTGCTACTTGTTTTATTGTCTTAGGTAACGCTGCGAGTACACCTCCGGGGGTAAAAATTAAGAGACCACTGAACCCTTGATCTGTTTATTTCCCCGTGAGCAGAGTAGGGCCGAGCCAGGGATGCCTGCCTGCCTGCATAGAGAAACCAGCCCATCACAAGCCAGATATTCAAATGAGAGTTGAGGGTCAAAGTCGTTTTTATGCTTATACCTAACCCTAACCCATTTCACAGGTGAAGCTTTTGGAATATATAGGTGTGTGCGTGTGTATGTGTGACATGCCCTGGGCCCAGGCAGGGGACTCAGCCTTCAACCTGGCCCCACTAACTTGTGATATAATAAATATATTTGAACAGTAAAAAAATAAAAGAATGTAATCGTCTTCCAACTTCACTTGCAGATCCAGTGAATCATGTGATCCCAACTTCTGTGGGGTCATCGGGGAGGATCAGTAACGGACCTCCACAAACTTGCTCCCCCCTACCTCTCGGTTCTTCTTCAACACTACCAACCTTCACGCTCACTCCGCTCTTGTACAGCAGGCCACCTCATCATCCCCAGATCCAAGCTACGGAGCTTTGGTGACAGGGCATTCTCCAGGGTTGCTCCCCGGCTCTGGAACTCACTGCCACAATCCATCCTTGACTCTGACTCTCTTAACACCTTCCGCCTCCGCCTTAAGCCATTTCTGTTTAAACAAGCCTTCCCATAGCCCCTTTGTTGTTGTATATTTTATTTCTCAGTGTTCTTTGTTTTGCTTGTTTTTGTAAAGCGTCTTTGGTTCATTGAAAAGCGCTATATAAATCCCATGTATTATTATTATTATTATTATTAAACTATTGCACTATATTCAAGGTAAAACGGCTGCCGCCATGGAGGAGTTGGCCTCGTTCACCGCCGCATCCCTTCATCACCCGCTGCTGCCAGGGACGCGGTGGCCGGCTGGCTACTAAAGACGTGAGGGCTACTTGTTTTATTTTCGTAGGTAACGCTGCGAGTACAGCTCCGGGGGGAAAGAATTAAAATACCACTGAACCATTGATCTGTTCTTTCCCCGTGAGCAGAGTAGGGCCGAGCCAGGGATGCATGCCTGCCTGCCTGCCTGCCTAGAGAAACTAGAGCCAGGGCTAACCCTATCATCCAGAGAAGCTGGCGGGAGCCCCGGGGAGAGTTCTCTTTTCTTTGTGAAGGGCAGGTCTCCAAGGTGAACAGCCTCTGGCATGTTAGAACAATGTAGGTAGGCACAATGGAGCATCTGAGAAAGCTACAAAGGAAGTACCCTACACCACCCTCTCAGCACAGCTACACAGGACCCATGTCTATAAATTCCACAACTACAGTATCATCTGAGGAAGCTACAAAGGAAGTACCCTACACCACCGTCTCAGCACAACAACACAGGAAGTACCCTACACCACCCTCTCAGCACAGCTACACAGGAAGTACCCTACACCACCTAGTAGCAAATATTCAAAGGAGAACTTTGAAGGCCGAAGTGGAAAAGGGTTCAGGAAGTACCCTACACCACCCTCTCAGCACAGCTACACAGGAAGTACCCTACACCACCTAGTAGCAAATATTCAAAGGAGAACTTTGAAGGCCGAAGTGGAGAAGGGTTCAGGAAGTACCCTACACCACCCTCTCAGCACAGCTACACAGGACCCATGTCTATAAATTCCACAACTACAGTATCATCTGAGGAAGCTACAAAGGAAGTACCCTACACCACCGTCTCAGCACAACAACACAGGAAGTACCCTACACCACCCTCTCAGCACAGCTACACAGGAAGTACCCTACACCACCTAGTAGCAAATATTCAAAGGATAACTTTGAAGGCCGAAGTGGAGAAGGGTTCAGGAAGTACCCTACACCACCCTCTCAGCACAATTCCATAACTACAATGAAGCATGGAGAGTGAGTGGTTACAAGACGAGCAAGGACTTCAACAAATTCTACAGCGTTTGAAAGAGTCTCAGACTCCCGATACGTCCACTCAAAGATCCGTCCAGCAAAAGAGCATTCTGTTTGAGGGTGGATTCAGTGTGACTGGTTCTCCAGGATGCACGCCAACCTGAGCCAGCCGGTCCAGTTCAACCCCATGAGGGTGGCTCCCATCGGGGGGCAGGGCGGCCTGCACCAAGGTGGAGGGCAGAATGAAATGATGACCTCCCTCCACAACGGACTGCCTCAGATGATGGGCTACCAGGGCCTGCAGAGCCCAGGACAAATATACACATCCAAATGTTCCTGTTGCATGGACACTGTGAAACATATCTGAAGAACAATCTCTTATTGTCTTTCATTTCATGCAGTTACCATGGAAGGACACTAGAGGGGCACCTTTACCTAAAAGCCTGTCAGGAGATATTGTCACCTGAACTGGGGGGATGTATTTCTTCCCTTTGACCTTCATTGACAGCACTACCTATAATAAAATAAAGATGGTCTTGTGGTGAAGGAATCTATGGCCTCAGTGTTCTCCAATTCTAATGGAGGCCTTCAGAACACCCAAAAGTGAGAATATTATCCTGGGGCAGGAGACCAGAATTTACATGACAGATGGATTTTGAACATTGTTCTACCTCTAATCAATTAACCATGTATCATACAGACTTGTGGAGTGGCTCATTTGAAGTGGAAGCCCCTCTGCATTGCACACAAAAAAGGATGGTTTTGCTGTGCCACTCCCAACTGAGTCTGTGTCCTCGTTTGCCTTGGTTACTCCTCTAAATCAGAATTCCTGAAATTGTGAGATCTGCAGAAAATCCACTCATAAGTATCAATATTTGGTTTGACTCGAATTCTCACATAATGGGTTGGGGGAAGGGGTTAAGGGAATAGTAGGGAAGAGGATTGTTAGACTCATTCTGATAAAAAAAACTGTACAATATGTAATCCAGGTAAAAAATAACTGAAACTATGTCCAGGTACGTCTTTGCTCTCTTCTAGTCATGAAATAAAATAAATAAAAACCAGTAGCAATGATTTAATATACAAAATTAACAGTTCAGTCTTTTCTTTAGTTTGTAAAGTTGTTGCGAATGTGCCTAGTCATCCAACAACTTCATTTTAACATAATTTGCCATGCTTCTCTTACTACGTATTCCCAACTGAGTAATTCGAAATGTCAATGTAGACTCTATGACATGTAGAAACGACTGTACAATATGTAATCCAGGTAAAAAATAACTGAAACTATGTCCAGGTACGTCTTTGCTCTCTTCTAGTCATGAAATAAAATAAATAAAAACCAGTAGCAATGATTTAATATACAAAATTATGAGAATTGTTCAGCCTCCAGAAAAAGGCTTTCCTGCTGAAAGGGTGGAGGGTGTCTACAGAAACAACATTGATCAGGTAGTATGGTTTCTGGACTATAAACACAAAAATCACTATAAGATTTATAATCTTTGCATTGAGCAACATTATGACACAACCAAATTCATCTGCCGAGTTGCACAGTATCCGTTTGAGGATCACAATCCCCCCCCAGTTTGAGCTGATCAAACCGTTCTGTGAAGATCTCGATCAGTGGGTAAGTGAAGACGACAATCATGTAGCGGCGATTCACTGCAATCTGGAAAGGGTCGCACGGGCGTCATGATCTTTGCTTACCTATTACACCAGGGCAAGCTCCTCAAAGCACAAGAAGCTATTGACATCTACTGCGCAGTTAGGACCAGAGACAAGAAGGGAGTAATAATCCCCAGTCATCCCTGGACCAGAGGAGCATTTTGAGAAGGTTGAGAACGGCACGTTACCCAATGAGCCGGAAGGAATCCAAACGGCAGCAGTAACGGGAGACAAAGACAGGGACTACCTGATCCTCGCACTCACCAAGAATGATCTGGACTAGGCAAACAAAGATAAAGCAAACAGATATTTCTCCCCCAATTTCAAGGTGAAGCTGTATTTCACAAAGACTGTGGAAGACCCCTCCAACTCTGAGGCCAGCACCTCCACCTCAGTAACGCCAGATGTTAGTGACAATGAGCCGGACCATTATCGATATTCTGACACCACGGACTCTGGACTTACAGAATAAAGAGCTTTTGGTTGCAGAGCTCTGGCATAAGTATTTTCAGAGATAAAAGCAAAACGAACGGTGGCCATTTTGTGCAGGTTCAGAGAAAAATCCATATGGCACCTATTGATTATAAACATCTATAATAGGCCAAAAACAACAAAAATGGGCTTAAATCAAAGATCTGGACTTACAGAATAAGGAGGTGTTGGTTGCAGAGCTCTGGCAGGAGTATTTTCTGAGATAAAAGGGTGGAAATATTTTTCTAATTCAGATAATACTGCCTTTCATTATTTTTTTTCATAAATTGATTAAAATTAATAAACATGGCCCATAGGTATCATAAAAGCTATATATTGTGGCTGCAACCCTTGTAAATCTAATTGTGCCTTCAATTGTTTGTGGACATAATGATTTAATGTTTTTTTTTAGTGCAGCACATGACACATTATTAATAGAGACCCTATGGCAGTCCAGACATTTGGCAATATTGTTTAAATATATTAAACGACATGCGATTACAGTGAGTAGAGCATTTCCTATTAGCTAAGGGTGTCCACTACCCTGCAGACTGAGAAATGTTTCTCATAGGAAGAGCAGCAGGCCGGCATGGAACGTTTATTAAGCATTTCTTTGCAGGGGTGGTCCAGAGAAAAAAACGAGATAAGCGATTAATATATGAAAAAGCTAGATAAACATGTCGTTCTTTGGATTAACGCATAGGGTGGGACCACAGCTGTTGAATGTAATGAAGAAATCCTGCGAAAAAAGCAAACAACCCAGATTTTATTGAGGTAATCAGTTTTGTACATTTTGTTTAACTGCACCACATGTGTCCCGGAGTGAGACCCGAAAAATGAGAAATGTAATAAATCATAGAAATATTATCCGATTTGAAAAATTATTTCACACTGTGGTTTGTCCATGTCATTAATTGTGCAAAGTATTTAATGATATAAAGCATATAGAAAACTGTGGACACTGCTGTGGGACTCATGATTTTTTGCCAACTCACAGTTTTTGACCTCTGAAAACGTAATAACGCGGCCGAACGGCGTCGTATCGGAAAACCGATGACAACGTTGTGATCGGTAAAGCGTAAGTCCGAATGGGAGCCCATCCCCGTAATTTTCCGAAGCGAAGATTGACGAAGTCCGGATTTGGCTTTTGACCCACATGTGTCACGACTCTGCCCCGCCCACAGGAAAAATATTCCATTAATAAATTGATTAGCCATATTAAAGATGATTAGCCAAAAATGGCCTGATGAATTTCACTCATCCACTGATAAAAAAAATATTTCTGCGGAACAGAACAAGATGCTAGTTCTTCAGCCTTACTCATTTACAAATGTTGTCCATGTACAATAAATAATCACCTGAGCGAACAAACAAAGACAAGTCAAAAAGGGGGTGCCATTTAAAGGTCCCCTGACATGAAATTTTCATTTTGTGAGGTTTTTTAACATTAATATGAGTTCACCTAGCCTATATATGGTCCCAAATTTTCTAAAAATTCCATTCGGTGTAAATTGAGCATTTTCTATCTTTCTCTGACTTGGAGAAAACGGAGAATCAAACAGGCTGATCTGGACCCGTCTCTTTGTGACGTCGCAAGGAGAAATTGTTAACTCCCATGGTAACTCCCCTTTTTCTGCTTTGCCCGCCCAGAGAAAGAATTTAAATAGAGCCAGGTGTGAGGCACACATGTGTGTGAGCGCGATTTCAATTTGTCTATGCGACGAGGAGGGGCATCATGGCTTTTGAGCGAAGGAAACACAATAATTGCTCAGTAATAGGATGTAGAGATGAGCAACAAAGCCTTTTTTTACTTCCTTCGTACATGCCACAGAAGAACCAGTGGAATGATTTCATTTTCTCCGGAAAAGCGCCGACACAGCTTCCCAAAGTTTTGCATGTCTGTGGCAAACATTTCACCGACGACTATGTACATAATGTTACACAACAAAATTATTTACTCCTGCGCGCACATAAATATATAGGCTTTATATATCTTGTGTAACGTGACTTCATGATATGAAGGGAGAATTTTTACATTTAAAAAAACCCTCTTCTCTAAACTAGAATATTTACTGATATAGATGCTAACACAGCTTTAAAATCATCACAAATCAGAGAAACATGAAAAGGCAAAAGCAGATTAGCTTTAGCTTTAACTTACATGATAATCAGACATCCTAACAAAGTATCATATAGACATAATATTTTTAACTAACCATTCGGAAACATCCTTCTGGAGGCGCTGAGTTGCAACTTCTTCATCCGTTGCTTCTCCATCTGGATCGGATTCTGGGTCAAACTGAAATGCTTCAATGTGTCTTCGTGGTAAGCATGCACGTTACCTTTGCCGCAAGATAGTAAAGGCCACGCCCACCCACCACCTTGCCCCGCCTTTTTCATCCTCATTAAAATTTACAGACACCAATAAGGGCCGTTTGAAGGAAGCTCATTCTGTGACTGTATTGTAGTGGCTATAATTCTGCAGCAAGGCTGAATTTTTGAAAAAAGATTTCAGATACAGTACTAGGGACCACTATGGCCTATATTAAAGCCTACAAAAAGTAGCATGTCTTGGGACCTTTAAGACAAAATTAAAAGGCTAGAGCGACACACAAGCGACACACAAGTAAAAACACCCTAAATATGTTTAAAACTACAAATTAACTTTCTTCAGTCCATTCTTTATTTTTTTAATCAACCTCCTCCTTTATCCGGGCTTCCCAGATGTGCATGCGCGATTCATTTTCAGTCTGGACGCGGAGGAGTTAACATCTCCTGCTCTGACTGCAGCTAGGAGCAACCGCTGTATGAGGACTGGGCCGTATGTGAGCGCTTTCAGATGGGGGAGGGTCCCACGGTGGCATCTGCTGTTCATTGAGAAGAGTAAGAACAAGTCTCCAATAACAACCAAGCGTGCCGCACAAGCCCTGAATAGTGAAGCCAAAACGTCTCGATCGCCCCCTGGTGAGTGGTCCCAGTATAGGTCATAAACCCCGCCCTCCCCATGTTATTCAATGGGACGCGAGACCAACTAAACAATTAAATTACCCTTCAAATATATTTTTTCAGAAGCTGGTTTCTGTCATTTACTGTAGTTTGTATCACGCTAATGTAAATTCAAGAGTTTGTTTTTAAAATAACTTTGTTTTTAGTTAGTTATTTAATGCTCTAAAAACGGTGGTGTGACGTCGTGATTCACAGCTGTGATTGACAGCTATCTGAGCCGAGGAGCCACTGAATCTTCGGAGGACTGAGGGGATTGGAACTTTACATTTAATCTCAAAATTTCTATAATTGATCTAATTGCACATGGACATAATGGGCTGTTCTGCAGTACATTGTGCTAACCGATCTGGCATTTCCAATCGATCTTTGAATTTTTTTCGGTAAGTTAAATTTATAAGCTATTTAATTAGTAAATAAATGTAATGGGCTAGCTAACGTTAGCTAAAAGACAACAAGCCTCGTTAATAGCCATGTTAATAGCTAGCAGGTGATCGTTAGCTAGAAGTTACCAATTATTTTTGTATTAGGCCTATTCTAAATTAAGGTTAAACATGATGTAAGTTAGGCTATAACATATCGCCTAGGTTTAACAAGCAAAGGTTGTACTGTACTTGGACTTGCGATTGATTACGGTATGCGCATTCTGCGAGGGAGAGTGAGGGCGGGGCACAGGGGTGGGGCCGTTGATTTCGCGGCTTTACGGCTTTACTTCCTTCTCGCTACTGCGCATAACTACTGCGCAGAACTGGTCCCAAGATCGCTATGTGCGCAGACGCAAGTCCAAGATGTCAGCGCCGTATCAGGACACTGGTGGCTTCATTTTTCACCAATGGAAAAGAGCGAAAGGGCGTCGTCCATTTTATATACAGTAAATGATAACAACACAGAAAGTCGCTAGATTTGTCTTCTAGTCGCTTTTCTGAAAAGAAGTCGCTAAGGGGGTCTGAAAAGTCGCTAAATCTAGCAACAAAATCGTTAAGTTGTCAACACTGCACCCCCACAGCAGTAGACGCCTACGCGGATCCACATCCAAGTCGCGAAACCCGCGTGACTGTCACATTCGTTTTGGCACCGCCCAGAGGATCCGCTCCTCCTCCGGGCAGCGCGGTGAATTCTACTGTCCCACACTGGACTCGTGTCGGATCCGCAGAAGTGGACGCGCCTTTACTGTAAAGGTTGAACTACATCCTCTTGGTGTGCTCTTGCCACGCCGAGACAAGAGTCATATCAGTGGAGATTTTCTTTCCTGGGACACGGTTGCGCTGAACTATCTGAGTAAGTGTATTGATTTATTGCGACATTCACAGCAAACATAGGCCTTTGTGTTTTTTTGCTCATCATGTATAATGATTGTAATGACGTTGTTTGATATTAGGACTTTTGTGCAACATGCTATTGCTAGCTGAGAGATTATGATGATATTGTAGCCCATTTGATTTAAAATGGGATAGTCATTTCGGCAGAATATGTTATGGTAGTGTGATAAAGACTGGTTTGGTCTGTTTTAATGTGTCGCTGCTATCCATATGTAGCTTTTGCTATGTTAGCAGCATGTAGCTGCTAGCTAGCATGCTGCTAGGCGCGATTGCATCATTTCGCAAGTATTGATAATGCCTATATATAGCTATATGTTTGAGTTCACGTTTGCGATGCAAACCTATAGCTGATAAATTGGCACTGGTATTTCAGTCAATGAAGTGGGGTCAATATTACAGTCAGTGAAGCACTTGTCTGCTATGATAGCTAGCAGGTACAATTTTAGCATGTTTAGTTTCTAGCTAGCTGTGCATTAAGTTTGCATTTTGTCAAGTTTGGTCTCATGTGTAATGTCTATCTGCCATCCTCTTTATAATGAAAATCAAGCTTCGGCATTTTAATCACTGTTTAAGTTGGTTCAGACAACTAATGGGTATTGGCGCCTGTTTGAACGTCAAGAAGTACGGGCTTTTCTGCTAATGGTTGCTACCGAACATTACTTTGAAACCATTCAGCAAATACACAGTACATATGGAGATTTAACAACACCGCTCATTTTACACACCGTTTAAAATGAGCGGCTAGTAATGAGTGAACATTACTAGCTAGCTAGCTACGTTTTTCATGTTGGTTTTGAGCGGTAGGCTCCCCCACTAACCTAGAAAATAGTTTTAAAACAGTAAAATTAGCTAGCTAGCTAGCTAATACGGAGGAATACTCCATCCAGCGGGGGGAGTCAGAGGCAGAGGGACAGTCACCGCAGCGTTAGCTAACGTTGGCTTCTTGTTTCATTTGGGGTCTAATAAACAGTCTAGTTTGTAGCAATGAAACAGACAACACCACTATTCAACAATGTTTTTATTAAAATACAACATTAGAAATGATAATTTTACACACCTGATAAACGTGTCTTTCTGAAATGTCTCTTTTTTTAGAACAAAAATGAATAGAAAGACTGTGCCTGTCTCCTTATCAACCTTAAGACGAAGGACACGTGTAGACGTTCAAAAAAGGCATCATCAAATTAGGACAGACGACTGACATGGACAGGGGCAGATGACTGAGTTCTTTGAGGACACTGCCCCCACCCTCTTTAGCTGCACATGCAATGCCAGAGGTGCAAGTTGATACTGAAGATGACATGGAATTGGAGGCAGATTTTGATGATCTGTACATTACTCTGGATAAAAATTTGCTGTAAGTATTTCACAAAAGTTGATATTTTTCCATGTATACACAACACCCATTAATTCATGTTTTCAAAATACGAGATGAAATATTGTCCCTCAAAATGCCATGGGGAAATGATATTTTATGCTGTATTTAACATGCATTGACATGTCCCACCATTCTCAAAACCATTGACCATACATAGTCCACTATATTATTAGCATTATTCAATGATTTTTGTGAGATTATGAAACAACACCCCAACACATTCTGCCAAAAAAATGCAATAGTACTGTACGGTTTAGCTGAAGTTCTACTTGACCATTATGACCTGTACTTTTTCCTTCCTTATACTTCTTCCCACCTTGGGGCACCATTCAGGTTAACTTTCAGCCCATCTAACTTGCTTTTTTGTATACATTGTAGGCCTATACTTGTGCATGCTTTAGTCCATGTTATTCCTTTTTTGATGATGAATAAATACCCTTTTTCTTTCTTTCTACATTAAGGATGCCTTTTCATCAAATTGAATTTCACGCAAGCGAGGACATTTTTGTGCCAGTTGACTGGTATGATGACGTGATGGTGTACTGGCCCAGCTGAACGTGTGAAACGGGCAGCTGCTAACGAGGAGAAGCATGAGCCAAACTGGCCAAGATATGACGTAAAGGTCGTCAGAACTTGTGGTATGCCAATTCATAAAATTATTGTTTCAAAATAATTTCATGGTTGCTTCTCCTTATGCTTGGAATAACAAACCCTTTTATTTTCTGAAAATGCACATGAAATTGTCTTTGCCCTGCATTGTTTAAAATGTTCAATTTATATCTGTTGATGCTATTCTTGGCCAGGTCTCTCTTGTAAGAGATATTGTGTTCTCAACGAGACCAACGTGGTTAAATAAAGAATAATAATAATAATGATACTAACAATTATCATCATCAATAATAATATTCTGTGCAGCTCTACAGCTAATTTGAAACTCATGTTCATTTTTACATATTTCATTTTAGACAACTACAAAGACGCCATCAGGCTAATGAATCAATATCAGACCGGTTACAACGCCTCTGAGCTACAGTCTGAGGCAGAGCAGGAGGGATAGCTGCCAGAGAAATAAGTCAGGAAGCCAATGTAAGTGGGTTTGGTCTTGTTTTTGTTATGTTTCTACAGTAATAGGAAGGTTATTTCCTGTAGCATTCAAAAATACTATATGTATTATAAAAATACTATGGTCATGAGCTTTGGGTCATGACCGAAAGGACAAGATCCCGGATACAGGCGGCCGAAATGAGTTTTCTCCGCAGGGTGGCTGGGCGATCCCTTAGAGATAGGGTGAGAAGCTCGGTCACCCGGGAGGAGCTCAGAGTAGAGCCACTGCTCCTCCACATCGAGAGGGGTCAGCTGAGGTGGCTTGGGCATCTTTTTCGGATGCCTCCGGAACGCCTTCCTGGGAAGGTGTTCCGGTCCCGTCCCACCGGGAGGAGACCCCGGGGAAGACCTAGGACACGCTGGAGGGACTATGTCTCCCGGCTGGCCTGGGAACGCCTCGGTGTCCCCCCGGAAGAGCTAGAGGAAGTGTCTGGGGAGAGGGAAGTCTGGGCATCCCTGCTTAGACTGCTGCCCCCGCGACCCGGCCCCGGATAAGCGGAAGAAGATGGATGGATGGATATATGTATTATATGTATATTTGGCAATTTTGGGATTGCAATAACCAAAATGATATGGTTACTTAACAGCCATCGTTTTGGGGACTCTGATGAGAATGAAGAAGAGTTTCCCCTAGGACAATTGGAGGCAGTGGAGGCATTTGAAATGTTTTTAAAGGAACCGTCAAATGGCCCAGCTCGACAGAGCGTGGTGAGTTTTCTTACTTAATATGAATCTTGCCTTTAGGTTTATTGATTGTCCATGATTATTGCAAATGTTCTATTGAACAGGCCTGTCCTGATCCGCCTTTTCCCAGTGGTTAGATTATGTCAGTGAGTGACAATCTCCCTCGTGGAGATGCTAACTTCCGGCACAGTCTTGGGCAAGACAGTGGCATACCTATATTTGTGCGTAAGAGCGCAACTACGGTCGAAGTTTGGGGGTTGGAATCACAGTGGATTGTCATGTTATCGAAGTAAATGCACGCAAATGTATTGGCTGCCTGGTGGTTGTGATAGCTTCGCTCGCGTACATTTGTCTTGGCTCTCCATAATAATAATAAACACTGATGGAATGCAGTTGTGTGGTTTGTAAATGACCATGTGAGTTGTATTTTAATTTAGTGTTGCTTTTGGAATGGTTAATCTAACACTAAGGTCTCTGCTGCAACATATAGCTTGAATGTTAAGTTGCTTTGGATAAAAGCATCTGCTAACAGACGTAATGTAATGTTAACCAGGGCTGTAGTAGAGACTAAATGCAAGTAAATGGAGTTTACCCACCCCTCAAATGTCAGAAATAGAGTTTATCCATCTGTTAAGAGTTTACCTCCAAATAGAATCTATGTAGGACCCTACCAAACTTAAAACATTACACAACCACACTGATTTATCCACATACAATTGTACTCTGATCAAATAACCATTTAATACCACTGATATTGTTTGAACATTTTGGATGTCTTTTTTAAACATCCGATAGCGAAAGGTGCGGCAAACCTTACCCTGATCACAAATTCATAGTTTACCCACCTCTTATTTTAACCACCGCAACCCTGTTTATAACTTTATAATAATTTATAGTCATGTTTCTTTTTTAATTTAATCTCCTTAATACCTATCTCATATTGTATTGTGTAAGCATACTTGGCTTTGGATGCCACATACCATAATCATATCTGTCTGTTTGATTACAGGTGCTGTGAGGAAAAACACAGTGACACGGTCAGCCACGGACGCAGAGGTCACCAAGCACGCAATCAGGTGGTTCAACCTGGCAGCGGATCGGGCAACGAGGAGACGTGTCCCGCCTCAAGCCACACAAACGGAGTAATAGGAGAAATAAGCAATAGACAATATTTTTATTGAACTTCTTGTCGTTCACCAGTTATTAATTTTCTGATATTTTAGCTGTGCATTTCATTGAAGTTTTAGCCTAATGGATAAAATATTTTATGTCTGCACCGACCTGGGCCTATAAAGCACTAAATTAGGTTTTGACCACAAAATGAATGTAAAGCAGCTTAGCCAACGTAGGCTACTTAACAAAAACGGAATAGAAAGAACTTGTAACTTTCCATAAATGTAAATGACAATTTTATATTTCCATTAAGTAGTGATTACTTTTGTACAGTGAATTGATGTCTTGACTTGAACCTTTTCTGTTAGGCCTATTGACAATATTGTTAGGTTAAAAATACAAGGCAATGCAGATTTAAGATTAGGTCTATATTGCTGGAGCAACCTAGACTAGGCCTAGTGATAGAAATCCTATGGTTTAGTTTATCCTATTTTTATCCTACAGCAAGAACAGTCCTAGGAATTTTGAAAATGAGAAAAACAGGTCCAAAACGGACCCGGGCCAGATGAGCCAGGAATTTTATGAGGCCATTACGGGTCCGTGGCGGATGTATGTATCAATTAGCGGGTCCCAAATGGACCCGCAGCGGAGGCAAGGTTTTAATCGCGGATGCGGAACAGATGCAGCGCGGAGCCGCCGTCGTTGCGGATCCGTCACTGAGCTCTAACAGACACCGATACAGTTCCGTTTCGCGAGTCCGTTCCGAAAGCCGCAATACCTCCGCAGCGGTTCCACCGCGGAGTCCTTTTGCTGTGTGGGCATTGTCTCCAATGGCAATGCTTCCAGCAGATCGCAGGCAGTGGTCGGACAAGTACATCACGACAAAACACTCATGCACATGCTCAAATCACACACCCACAAACAAACAGTGGAGTGGACACAGCAAGTCGTATGCAACCATCACAGTTCATATATAGTTTTCTGGTTAATAAAATTTGGCTCCAAATTTCTATGGGGTAAACCGAGTTCTTGTTATAATAATAATAATACATTTTATTTATGTAGGGCTTTTCTCGGACTCAAAGTCACTTTACAATGCAGGTAGAATCTAAAAACAGAACAAAACAAGACAAGATTCAGACACAGATGAGAAGGGAGGGGGGCGTGGGGCTACGGATAGGCAGAGGTGAAGAGATGGGTCTTGAGGTGGGACTGGAAGATGGTGAGGGACTCAGAGGTGTGGATCTCTTAGGTGAGGGAGTTCCAGAGCCTGGGAGCTGCCCTGGAGAAGGCTCTGTCCCCAAAACTACGGAGGTTGGATTTATGGATGGAGAGGAGACCAGCTGAGGTGGATCTGAGGGACCCTGAGGGTTGGTACGGGGAGAGGAGGTCAGTGAGGTATGAGGGGGCCAGATGGTGGAGGGCTTTGTAGGTGAGGACCAGGATTTTGTAGGTGATCCGGTGGGAGATAGGAAGCCAGTGGAGTTGTTTTAGTACTGGAGTGATGTGGTGCCAGGATTTGGAGGGGGTGATGAGTCAGGTGGCTGCGTTTTGGACCAATTTGAGTTAGTTGATGTTGGTAGAGCTGATGCCAAGGAGAAGTGAGTTGCAGAAGTCCAGTCGGGAGGAGATGAAGGCGTGAATGAGTCTTTCAGCAGCGGGGGGTGTGAGAGAGGGTCTGATTTTGGCAATGTTGTGGAGGTGAAAGAAGGAGGTTTTGTAGTACGCTAGTTAGCTTCGTGGCTGGACAACGTGCCGCCACAAAGGGAGAGTAAATTTTCAAAAAGCCGGTCTAGAGAACCTGTCCCAATCACCAGTTTCCACATTGTTTGAAACACCAGACGCACACAGACTTTAGCTATTAATTGAACAACAATCCAATGATCAGTTAGTAGTATTAATCATACCTGCCAATGGATCACCAACTTGTATGGTGTTGATTATTTCGGAAGGAACATTTTATAATTAAAAGAGGAAAAGTGTAAAACTCCCGGCACTGGTCCGGCTCCACTCATTCACTCTTGAGTATGTAAAATGGCTGCCAAGTTCACGCTGCGAGTTTCGGTCTAATCGAAGGGGTTTCTTAGACACCCAAGCACGGACTTGCCTTCTATGCTTTTACTGTGGAGTAGACACAGCAAGTCATATGCATGCATTGTTACAGGGGAGAAGGTGATATTTTTTGTACAGGTGTGAAGGTACAGGTTCCCACCTGCTCGTGCATTGCCTTCCCTCAGGGCTTGGTTCTCCTCCCTCAAGAGCTTGGTTTTCATTCTGGAGTCTCTGGAAATCTACATAAAAAAATTGAATGAATAAAAAATCAACAACAAAAGGCACTATTTTCAATATTGTTAAAACACTGGACATTAAGACATAAAGCGTATGGGTGGTCTCTTAAGTCGTACAATTGGGCAGTAAAACGTAGATTTGCGCAACCCAGTCCAAATCACACACCAGTCAAACCATGGAACACTCTTTCAGGTGCTCACCCCACTAAAAAGAGACTGTCCACAAGATGCTCTGATGCTTGGTTCATATTTCACAGGGGACACTACTCAAAAACATAACACTGTACACTAGCACCAGCCTGTAAGTACACCATTTCTGAGGTAGCTAGCACCTCTGTTACTTTATTAAATGATCCAAATCATTGTAAAAAACACTCCAGGGTTATATGCCATATTTGCCCCCTGACTGATGGCCTGGGAACATCCAAATACATCTTATTTCAACAAATCATTTATTTGCACTCGCATTCACAGTGTGTCTGACAATCAACTTCATGACACGTGTCTCCCTCTCCTGGCTGGAGTTGGTACTACTGCAATTTTCTCAGTAGTTGAGGAATTTTAGCATATCTCCACAGGGGAGCGTGTTTTTGTCGACCTCTCCTGGTTGGCATTAGGAACAACACGTGCTATGGCATCGCGTCGTATTTGGTGAGTTGCAATAAATGTTCCAACACATTGTAGGCGTAATATTTCTTTTATTTTGTTTATGGAATCAATTGTTTCATCCAAGTACGTGCCCGTACCATTACACCGGAACTGAACAACATTACACTGCAACGAAACGCCCGTTGCTGTTGACATTAGCCTCCCAGAAACGAGTGTAGTACAATAGTAGCCTATTCACCGTGGTGGCCAAATGCTATTGTTTGCTAGGCAAAACTCGTCTGTGCATTACCAAACCTTGATCATATCAGACCGGGAAAGACGACGTGTTTGTAGCCTATTCATTTAGAGAAGAGGAGAAGAGGAGAATTCACAATAAATCCCTCTCACAGCCACCGGAGGGCGAGCATTCAAGGTGAGCACGGGTGAAGAGGATAACTATACAAATCATTGGAAATCTCCTTTGATAAATTCATTTGATCGCCTATTCCCTATGGGCACAATGCTATTGATTTTTTAAACCAATCTCTTCTTGGCTTTTCTATAGCAATCGGGTGAATACGATTTACATTGTGTTAGGAACCTTTGATTCCGGATATCATGTTGACAATGGGACACGGTTAACTGTAAAACAGGATGTTTTTCTCCGTCGTTCAGGTAAGCTTTCGTTCAATACACATGCTTAAAACACCTGTTTAGTGTATCCTATTATAACCCAGCGAAAGAGGGAGACTTGTGGTATGTAGTTGATTCATTATTTCATTCGTTTACCTATCGTTTGCGCCGCTAACAAGCTAGCGCGAGTAGCTTGCTATTTAGCCAGCTACTATAGGTTACCTATGGCTTTCGCTAACCCGTTAGCAAGTAGGCCGCGCTAGCCAGCTGGCTACTAAAGACGTGAGTGCTACTTGTTTTATTTTCTCAAGTATGTATACATTAATTCCATCAAAATGGGACAACATCTCTGATGGTGGTAAGAATAGATGGTAGAATAACCCGTTAGTAAGTAGCTTGCTATTTAGCCAGCTCCTATAGGTTACCTATGGCTTTCGCTAACCCGTTAGCAAGTAGGCCGCGCTAGCCAGCTGGCTACTAAAGACGTGAGTGCTACTTGTTTTATTTTCTTAGGTATTTATACAATAATTCCATCAAAATGGGACAACATCTCTGATGGTGGTAAGAATAGATGGTAGAATAACCCGTTAGTAAGTAGCTTGCTATTTATCCAGCTCCTATAGGTTACCTATGGCTTTCGCTAACCCGTTAGCAAGTAGTCCGCGCTAGCCAGCTGGCTACTAAAGACGTGTGCTACTTGTTTCATTTTCTTAGGTAACGCTGCGAGTACAGCTCCGGGGGAAAAAAATTACAAGACCACTGAACCATTGATCTGTTCTTTCCCCGTGAGCAGAGTAGGGCCGAGCCAGGGATGCATGCCTGCCTGCCTGCCTGCCTGCCTGCCTGCCTGCCTGCCTGCCTGCCTGCATAGAGAAACTAGAGCCAGGGCTAACCCTATCATCCAGTACCCAGGTGAGAATTGTGCTACATAAATATACTGTGTAGCCTGTATAGAGAACCAGGGCATGATCCTCCTTCCTGTTGTGTGTGTGTGTGTGTGTTTGCTGTGAAAATTGTGAATCCAACAACACCAGGCCTGTGCTAATCGCACCTGTAGTTCCTAAGATAGTCCAAGTTGAAGCACAGCCAATCACAAGCCAGATATTCAAATGAGAGTCAAACTCTTGAGGGTCAAAGTCGTTTTTATGCTTATACCTAACCCTAACCCTAACCTCTATTCCAAGGTTTGCTCTAATTTAGCGCCTTATCCTTACCCATGGCCCTACAAGGTGGAGTTGGACTTTCCTTTAGATAATGACTCCCTTCTTTTAAGCCTATGTGGCTACTTTGACCCCTGACTCCGGGGAGTCTTTATTCTCTTTAGCTAATTAGAAGTACGGATAAGGAATTACGGATTTCTTTTCTCCTTGTTTTGGATCAGATTCCCTCCTATTGGGGGCTTATTATTTGATTTAAATTATAATTTATAGTCCCATTTCTAAATTTAATAAAATTAGTTAGGGGAAGGACAAAGTTGCGTACAAACTAATGTGCACGCACTTTCCGCCATCTCTTTCTTTTCAGCCACGCACTCGTCTTGAACGCACGGTAGAGAGCTATTACTACTTAATAAGCCTGATGAAGACCAATCTTGGTCGAAACGTTGCTTGTTGTATATAGTTTTTATTGTTAATAAACTTATATAATTTTGAAATCATCACAGAGTTTATTTTCGGTTCTTTACAAAAAGTTTAGTTCGAGTTTTTGCACAGTGATGGCTCCTGGATGTGAATAAAATGTCTCGTTGGCGACGAAATTATGAGGATTATTGGGATAACCATGATTATGAGCAACCCAGACGACGTCGAAGGTCGTTTTCGCCGCCTGGGCGACGTTATAATAATCCCTATAATAATCGTTACAACCATGATGGCCGCTCGTATGCTACTGTTGTCCGTGAGGGCCGACCACGTGCAACTTGGCCTGTCCAGCACCGGTATGGGCCTCAAGACTATGCTAACCCGAACCAGGGTAGATATCGTCGACGTCCCCGGAGTGGTGGGGACCGGTCCTATCCCAGAAGGAGATCCAGGGACAATTACCGCCGTCCGACGCGCCGGCCTGCCAGCCGGTCCAGGGTGGTACGTACTCGAAGTCAGGGGCGACGGAGGTCGAATAGCAGGGACCTACCGTCGGATAAGCCCATTAGTACGGACCCCGAATTCACTGCAAAGACACGGGGTATATTAAAATTAATTAAGGCTACCCACCATTTAGGAAATGTTATGTCGGAACAGCCTCCAATTTCAATAGCTAACATAGCTAATCATTTAATTACGGCTATTAAACCTGCTGCCCCTACGGCGAATACATTGTCCCTCATAGAGGGGAATGCTAGGTATTGGGCACAGAATACAATGATCATACTCAGGGATCATTACCAAGATGACATTCAAAATGCTGTCCAGATCCTAATACAATTAGAAGCCTGGGACTGGAGACAGAACTTTGATATTGCTTCTGCATGGGCTAAGAGCCAATTTGGACGCAGGTTGAGGGAGGACACTTTGGATGAAGTACAAACTCAATTACGTGAGAGACTAATTGCCCCCTCCAGAACACAGCGTGTCTCTGAATCCAGAATTGAGGAACAAAGACCGGTAATGTCCATGCAAACACTGCCAGAGGGGGATTTTCCATCTCTTTTACCGGAGAGGAGGAGTAAGCTACTGACCGTCACAGCAGAGGTGCACCCTCCTCCTCCTTCCTTGAACCTGAGGGAATTCTCCGAACCACTCCTGGCCCCTGCAACGGTTGCCAGGCCCAGGATGATGGACTGTGGCACGATGACCGCCCCCACTAGTGACTGGTCGCCGGAGAAACTTCAAGAACCTGGGAGAGTGGAGGGAGCTTCCTCCCCTCCGTTCCCCTTCCCCTCCCCTGGTTCTCCTGTTCCCCCCTTTGTCTCCCTCCCCATTCTATATTCTCCTACTATCCCTCTAACACAGGCACCCAAACCGCAGAGGAAGGTTCGGAGGCTGGAGTCACCCACCTCGGTGATTCACCACGCTCCCTTGACCAGTGGGGTACATACTCCACCTCGGGCGGCTACAGATTGGCAGTCCTGTGATGATGAGTCGGAGGATGAAACGACACGACGGGCAGGGCCTTTTGTCCCTCCTACTTCTGGTGCCCGTGTGAGTCAGGGGACCTCCTCGTCATCGGATTCTTCTTCAGAGGAGGACCAACCGCTGGTGGACAAGGACTCAGACAGCCCCATTCCACCGACCCCTCCGCCGATGGGACCTGCGGCCCAGGGCACTCCTGCTCTCAACAAACCACGGGTTTCCTCCCCTTTATCTTTACAAAAACCTTTTAGGCATATGACTACACTAAATAAAATGAGGGATTGGAAGATTTCATACAAATGCAAATTGGTAGTGCTTGGAGACTCCAATCTGGCTAGATACCACCCTTTGCACAGAAAGATCTACAGATTGATTGTTATCCAGGGGCAACTTTTAGAAATGCCGAGGCCATTTTGGCCGGCTCTAGGGCCTCTCCCATAGTACATACCTTAGTTTTGGCCTTGGGGATAAACAATAGGGCCCAGAGTCCTGACAAGACTTCCATTAAACAACTGCAAGGGGCAATCAGAATGGCCAAGTACACCTGTCCGGAAGCGCAGGTAGTGGTCCCACTCAGAGGGAGAATCTGTCCAAACTGAACAATTACATTGCCAGACAACAATGTTTTCTCCCCAAACTGTCAGGTGATCTGTTTGAGACGGAGAGGGACAACATTCATTGGACTCAAAGCACAGCTCGGCGCATGCTGGACCACTGGCTGACCTGTTTAAACAAGTTGTCCCCGTGAATCCTGTTCTGGGTACGGGGGACAAGACTGTGGTTAACTTATCTAAGCACTTTATTCCTACAGGAGCACAGCTGACATTGTTACATAAGGGTTTAACTTTCATTCCATCAGTGGACGGTCACAATAACCCTAGGGTCAGAGGTCAAATTAGACATGACCTGCAACAGTACCATAGACGGATCAAGCTGGCGGTATACTTTGAAGACCAGCCTGATTCTAAACCTTTGCCTTTTACACATAGGTCTACCTGGGTCCCTCCTGCTGACAAACTACCATCCAGTGTATTACGTTTGATTAAGGATGATATTGATTATTTTCAATCTGATTTTACTATTGGTAGAACGGATTCAAATCTAAACCATTTGGAGATTAAGGCACACAAAACACTGCTTTCTGATAACACCATAGTTATCAAGCCTGCTGACAAGGGCAGTGCTATAGTCATTATGGATAGGGCTCAATACCTTTGGGAAGGATATAGACAACTGAACGATGCCACATATTACAGTAAATTGGACAAACCCATTTACAGGGACACCATTCCTATGGTTAATAAAATTCTTGACTCCCTTAAGGCCAAGAAATTTATCAACCACAAACAAAAGACATATTTGCAAGGAGACTCTGACCCTAGAGCCAGGTTGTTCTATATGTTACCCAAGATACACAAGGCCAGGTCATCCTGGAACAGAGATGGGGAAATTCCACCAGGTAGACCTATAGTGTCTGACTGTAATAGTGAAACCTATTTTACGGCTGAATACATTGATTCATTCCTTAATCCTCTCTCAATTGGTCATCCCAGCTATGTCAAAGATACATACCACTTTATTGATATAGTCAAAAACCTTACTATCCCTATAAATTATTTTCTATTTACTATGGATGTAGAAAGTCTCTATACAAACATTGACATTAAGGAGGGCATCCAATCAATTAAAAATGTTTTTATGAAACATCCAAACAGTAAAAGGCCTGATAAGGAATTACTTCAATTATTAGATATAAATTTATCTAGGAATGATTTTGAATTCGATAATAAATTCTATTTGCAGATTAAAGGGACTGCCATGGGGAAGAAATTTGCCCCAGCCTATGCTAACATTTTCATGGCAGAGTGGGAGGCCTCTGCCTTAGCTACCTGTCCCAAACAACCTCTACAATACTATAGGTTCTTAGACGACATCTGGGGGATCTGGACCTATTCGAGGGAGGACTTTGAGGAATTTATTAATACTCTAAACAATCACAATAAGTCTATTAAGGTCAAATCTACTTGGAGTGAGTCTTCAGTAGACTTTCTGGACACTACCACTTACAAAGGCCCTACATTCATTGATTCAGGTAAATTGGACATTAAAGTCTTCTTCAAAGAAACAGATACACATGCCCTGTTATTCCGGTCTATTTTCCATCCGCAGCATACGTATGCAGGACTCTTAAAGTCACAACTACTCCGGTTTCATAGGATCTGTACAAGGTATGAGGACTTTAAGTGGGCCACCCAAATATTGTTCTCTGCTTTGTCCACTAGAGGCTATACTAGGACTATGTTTAGAAAGGCACTCAAATCTTTTAAACAAGCTAAACCACAAGTATTAGATTCCATTTTGCCGGTCATTACTACTTATTCACCCTACACAGTAAAACTTATGAGGGTGATTAAGTCACACTTTAATTCCTTTACAGAAAGGTCTAACCACTTACCTGATCATAGGTTGATTGCAGCATACAGGCGCAACAAAAACTTACAAGATACATTGGTAAAGGCCAAGTTGAAACCTTTGTCTCCCCCCAAACAGGCTGGCAAAGGGGAATTCTTTAAGTATTCATTTTGGGCCACTAACCGCCATAGTGGGGAGGTTTTCAGGACACAGGCTAACACCAATGTACACACCAAAAACTGTGTGTATTTGATCAAGTGCAAACACTGCACTCTACAATATGTGGGGGAAACTGGTAACACTTTATTGACTAGGTTTGCCCAACACAGATACACCATCACTAAGAGAAGGGGCACTGGTACTCCCCTAGTACGACATTTTGGTACACAGGGCTGGTCCAATCTGGCGGCCACTGTCTTAGAGGCTAATTCAAGGTGGTCCAGGGCCCAGAGAAGGAGGGTTGAAAGGCTCTGGATTCACAGGCTCAGCACAACTCAACCGTTGGGTTTGAACGAGGGGTGAGGGTCCTGGGGTTGACCGCGGGTGCATAGTTTATGCACTGGTGCCTTCGGCACCCACTCTATCTGTTTCCTAACCCTAACCCTAACCCTAACCCTAGATCCTTTACCTGGCAGGCATAAAAAATATCACAAAATAAGGTTTGTTATTGTTACTAAAGGTTAATATAAAGGTATAGTTATGGTTTGTAGTGAATAAATGCATGTAGGATATTTCTGAAATATTGACAAAACCAGATTTAATTCCAGACAACATGCATTGTCATGTATTTTGTTGATGTAGTCATTATAACAAATGTAACACATTCTCAAAGCTGAAAAATAAAAAACATCCATCAGATCTTATGTGTAACTGCATATATTGTGCCACATAGTGTGTGTGTGTGTGTGTGTGTGTGTGTGTGTGTGTGTGTGTGTGTGTGTGTGTGTGTGTGTGTGTGTGTGTGTGTGTGTGTGTGTGTGTGTGTCAGTCATACTGCACTTATAATTCACGTTTTTACAGTATTACATGGACAAGGGATAAAGTGACAAAACACATATTGACCTGTCAAGTTAAATGCTGTTAAATTGATAAGATGCAATGGGTAAAAAAAGAATATATATGTATATATAAATAGTTAATGGTTTATTAACTATTGGGTTGTCTTTATAGCTGCCAACATTGATGAGGCCTTGCTCCACACCCTCAGTCGTAATGATTTGAGAGACCCTTTCCTGGACCAGAACACTTTCTCAGGAGGAAACGAGTATGGGCTCTTATTAGCCCAGAGGTAACGGTCAAATAATATCTAGCACAATAGACGTTGTTTCTCAATGGCTCCGTTGTTTAAGTCTTGTAAATATACATTTTTTTTTCATCTGCTTTTTTAAGATGAGAATCCCACCATACAAGATCAAGCTAGCCATAGTGAAACAAGAACTTTGTCTGCACTTGGTTGTTGCAATACTTAAGTGAAGTTTAAGAAAATCACTTTTTGAGAAGGAGCAAGTAATGGAGTGTTGCATACAAACTTGAAATATTGAATAAATAATTGTTGGCTATACTAATTCTACATGGTCTAGATTTCAGTTTTGGTTTAAGTAATCCTGGTTTAAGTTTAAATGCTTTGTCTCATTTTAAGACTGAAAAGCTAATTTGGACAATTCTTAAATTAAGAAGAATTCTCTTGTTTAGTGGCTCTGGTGTCCTTTCAACCCTGTTACAGTATTCAACCCCATCACAGTATTCTCAACCCTGTCACATTAATATTTTTGGAAAATAAGGAAGACAATTAAAAATTAAAGCATTTCTTGCTGATTACCACTTGAAATGTTGAGGGCTAACACAGTAAAATTGTGGGTTTAGTGAAACATACAAATAAAAAATGTTCTTACTACAATAGAGAGACCACTGACAACAATTTGGATATTTGTATTTCCATCACATGCAAATGTGAAAATTATCATACATTTTACATTTGAAGTCATTGAATTGGTATGAGGGACACATGAGCAGTAGGTAGATGTTTGTTTTATAACGAGTTTAGTTTAAAATCCTATTTAAACTAATGAAATTTGTCCGTTACGGGGTTAATAAAAAAGTCTTTGATGCCGATTTCAAATTGACTTCGTACAATCTGTGTGTCTTATACAGGGCCTGCTCGAAACAAGGAGGAACTTCACAATATTCTCATACAGTGTGCACAGCTCAGGGCAAATGTGGTCCAATTGTGATTTGGGTTTTTGAGGTATGTGTGTGCGTGTGTGCGTGTGTGTGGTGAAAGATGTGGGAGGTGTAGCAGCACACAATGTGTTTTTATGTAGGTTGGGTTGTGTGTGTGCTGGGGGTGGGTGTTTTTTTATGTAGTGTTATTAAAGGATAAAAAGCCCCCAAAAATCTCTCCACTTGTTTCCTTACTTCATGTATTAAGAGTGGACAGAGACCAACAGACCCAGCACAGTGTGGTACAACGGGTCAAAGAGGAGCAACTTGGATCTATTAAATTGCAGTCGGACATTACAAGGCGGAACGGGAGCTATCCAAACCTCTCGAGTGGCTGGGTATGTATCGGTCCCCTACGTTTCTAAACATTTAACTAAAGAGGGTGATGGTTCCTATTTTAAACATATGAGTGACCTGGCCCTATCTCCCTCCCCCCTTGTTTCCTTCAGAGAAATCTGTTCATATATCAAAGTGGACACAAGCAGACAAAACAACTAAAATCACAGACCCAGCACAGGGTGGTACGATGGGCCAATGAAGAGCAGCTCAAATAGCGGTCGGATATTACAGGACTGGACGGGTGCTTTCCAAACCTACTCCTCACTGTGGGCGGACAGAGTCCCGGTAGCCATGTAGGGCTGACCATGTCTGATTACCTAATGCTCACTGAACAATTTAAAGGATACATCTAGCCTGTTGTTTCACTATAAATCAGGAGGGTGTTTTGAAAGACCTTGAGTTTCCTAGGAGGAGTCTCCCTTGTGTATAAGATTAGTTACAGACACTGGGCAGATCTCAGTGTACACATTGCAACTGGACCGTAAATATGAACCAAACACAGTTTCAATATTTTTTAAAGCAACTACTAGGAAGCGATTAACAGTATACAATGGCAGAAGAATATTTTGCTACCGGAAACTATGGATACGGAGCACATCACATTGATCACAACATGGCAGACACTTATATTACTAGAGGCAACTATGGACACAGGGAACATCACAATGAACAAGAAATGACAGAAAGATATTTTGCTACAGGCAACTATGGATATGGAGTACATCATGATGAACACAAAATGAACCTAAGAACACAGGAGCCTACAGGTCTCAAGGGAACATCCTCGCCTGTGCATAACATTCGTGAGAGAATCCGTTGTGAAAAACAGGCTAGTGGCCTGAATGCTCCTGTTTATATGACCCACCCACGTACCATTGGTCCTCGTGATGACTCTGGGTATAATAGAGACTGGGTTCAGGACATTAGTAACGCATCAACGCGGCCACGTGATACCAACGGTTCCACCTCTAGGCCAAACTTTTCTGCTGGGAATGCAATGCGTGGTATACCTAAACCGTGGGGTTCGCTACCATCACGGGGTGGCCCTGTTCAACAAGTACCATAAGACTAGGCTCGATCGCATACGTAATGACACCAACCAAGAACAAGCCAGCGGCAGAATGCGCGAGCACCATATACACCCGAGGAGAGAACAGGAACAACCCAAAAGACTAAAAGCAGTCCCCAGGCGTGATCCAAATGTATCCGGTAACGGCTATATCCCACCCAGAGAAGGTGGCAAGTATGACAATAACGTACCTTGGCACGGTAAGCCCAGATCGCATTTCACTGAGAAACATGAGATCAGTCCCGTCAAAGAAACCATCGACGCTCCCTCACAGTGCAATTCCTATGAAGAGAACAGGTGTCCCACGATCCGTAAAGGTTTTCACAGAAAGAGAGCCTGGAGGTATTCCAGGCAAGAGTTAGGTGATAGTACAGCCGTGACGGTAGAGCTTCTCACAGATTCTGGTTCTGGCGATGACACTATGGGTGTGTATGATACGTGTGCCTCCAAGGTCGATGACAAAACTGGATGCGATGCAAGTAAGCCATTAGAAAGTTTTACCTCCTGCACAAAGCGCAACAAGGTTCATGGGCCAGAACGAGCCGCTGATACAGATGAATGCGTATCTCCCGTAGACAGTCCCCAGGCTACCAGTACATCTGTGACACGAATCCCTGTCAGCCATCCTGACTGCTCGTGTCACACGTTTTCCGACAAGAGTGCTCACCACAATGTTTACCATACAGGGAAGCCATCAGCAAGTGCTCGCCCTACCCAGAAGGGCACCAGGGCTCCTGCTCTCGAACGAGCAGCGGATAGGGATACGTGTGCGTCTGCGGTACACGACGCACAGGCTACCGGCACAGCTGTAACACGCAAACCTGTCAGCTATTCTGATTCTAGTGATACCAACAAGCGTTCCTGTCCCACAGTTGACCACACTGTATCCTATACAAGTCGATCACCACAATGTGCTACCTCCCGCCCGAAGCGCAACAGGGTTGATACTGATAACTGCTTCTCTGCTGTACACAAGACACAGGCTACATATGAAACCCAGGAGCGTGGGTGCGATTCCCAGCCTACATATCAAGTTGCAGTGAGCGCTGTTGAGTCCGAGCCCATCTCTAGAGATCAAAATGCCACCGATACCGTGGAGACCGGGTCCCGTTTTGTAGCGGGAGATGCTGCCACGTCTGATGAAACATGTTCCCAGGAACCCGAGTCCGGGTCTATAGCTGTAGATGAGGATAACTCGGTTGAGCCCGATCCCGAGGAGCCCCTACCTACAGTTCCAACTAAGTGTAAAATATCTTACACTGCTTCTGCACCCGCAGCTAAGGAGGCTGTGTCTGAGAAAGCTGTAACAGAGGTCTTAATCAGTTCCAGGTGTGATACATCAGAGAAAAATGCTGCAACTGCGGATTACATGTCATGTGCTATGTGAGTGTATCTTTTCACATTTCCAATTCTCGGGAACCAGCCTTTTATTCGTTTCATGCATTGACCTGTGTTTTTCCCTTTGTACAGGTCAGATGAGAGCAATCCAGAGGAAATGTTGAAGGATGTTGAGTTTGCAAACAGTTTCCAAGGTTACGAGGGGTCACAATCACATGTATCTGAGACACATTGGAATAGAGTGAACTACAACAATGAGCACTTTGCGGTTGGAACAGAGCCCTGTCCTAGCATTATTTGCAGTCCGAGCCCCGTGTGTGATATGGTACCTGAATCTACAGATATAGAACCCCACTCAAGCCTCCGGGCCAGCACTGCTGAAATAGAGAGCCTCTTCGATGAGTTTTTGCTCCACAATCAGTCTGTGCCACATCTAGAGTCCCAGCAGTCACAAAGACCTATACCCGTGCTGCAACAAGTGCCTATAACACAGTCCTTGTCTACCACGCTTAAGCAAGCGGAGGTGTCTCGAAACATAAATGTCCTTAATGTGTACACTCCTGTAACTGCTTTACATCCGCAACAGATATTGTACCCGCCACTCGGGCAACCCTTAGCGGCTGCTCCCTCCAAAGAAGGCACACCTGAACTACCCCCAGTGGTCTTGGACCTTACACGGTCATCGTGTGCCTGGCCTACGCAAGAAGAGATGTTTCGAAACATAGATGATCTTAGTGTGTACACTCCTGTAACTGCTTTACAGCCGCAACAGATATTGTACCCGCGAACTGGGCAACCTGAAGAGGCTGATCCCTCCAAAGGCGGTACACCTGAACCACTCACACTGGCCCTGGACCTTACACGGTCATCGTGTGCTTGGTCTAATCGAAAAGAAGTGTCTCTAAACATGAATGGTCCAAATTTGTACACTCCTCCTGTAACTGCTTCACAGCCGCAACAGATATTGCACCAGCCACCTGGGCAACCGGAAGCGGCTGCTCCCGCCAAAGGCGGTACACCTGAACAACCTCCGGTGGCCCTGGACCTTACACGGTCATCGTGTGCTTGGCCTAATCGAAAAGACGTGTCTCGAAACTTAAATGCTCCTAATGTGTACACACTAACTGCTTCACAGCCGCAACAGATATTGCACCAGCCACCTGGGCAACCCGAAGCTGCTGCTCCCTCCAAAGACATGACACCTGAACCGCCCCCAGAACACCCTGGGTCAATCGACCTAATGTTGGCTATGGTAAAACAACTGATCTTATGTTCCAGCTGTAATAAGACCTTCAACAGGTCCGTAATCTGTCACGAGTACCTTATTCAGCTCAACAGACCCATTCAATGTGCATGCGGATGTGTAATCTGCACACTCTGTTACCGTGAGCAACATGGTTGCCACGTGCACAGCATCTTATCCAGACAAGGTGCTGTCAATGTAACAGCCAGCACCCTAGCAAGTTGCCCTAGTTTTGAACATGTAGGAGACTGGGATCTCGAACTCAACCTGGATGACTGTTTCAAGACTGACAGTGAGGTGAACGGATATGTGCAGGAGATCATGAATGAAGAGCACGCGCCTGGTGTGGATAAGCTTCGAATAGGTATGTGTATTTCACTGTCTTTCACTATCTATTTAGTAGTATTACTACGAACCCTGAGAATGTACGGTGTGGTGTGGTATTGACTGTGTGTTTTTCTCCCCGCAGCTTTCAAGCAGCTTATGAACGCTAATGACGGTATGGCATTCAAGTATTGGGCAAACGAGAGAATGTCAGAAGAGGTTGCCTATAGATATGTATGCATCCCTCACATTCCTGGGTTCTGGGATCACGTGGTGGTAGGAACACGGGCTCGGCCAAAGACGGATAGTATGATTGGCCCTGATATCTATTTACCGAGATTGTTCAATGTGTTACTGGGCCCCTACAGATTTCACTGGTGCTGTTTTGTATTGAAGACACAGGTCATCTTGGCTATGTGGTGCACTTCTGTGTGCGTTACAGGGCAGCTAAAAGTGTTATCCATTGTTGATAACACGCTGAACAACTTTACCTCAGCCATAGAGTTTGGAAGGATGTTGTATTATCTAACTAAGTGGTTTAAAGCTCAGTACGGGTCAACTAGAGACAGGCAGCTCAAGGTAGTATTGGATTGCAAACCATCCGAAGGTTCCAGTTTGGTCCATGTCATAGCTGTATTGGCCTCCAGAAGTGGGATGGAATCTGTGGTCCTTAACCACCTCTCCCAGCCACCGGCTGAGATTGATATGAATTACACTTTTAGCTTAGTGAGAGCGAACAAAATCTTGACCTGCCCAAAGGATGACAGTGCAGCAGGGCCCTATATCACAATAGTTCAGGAGTTTAAGGATTATCACAATGGTGCAGGTGATTCTATTGGCTTGCAGCGTATGTGCACAAGCACAGAGTATCACAGTTACACATAATCAGTATAAGAGCTGTGTATTTTCCCTACAATCTGATGTTACCTGGCACAACTGTTAAGGTTCACTCTAGATGCACTTAATCACCCGAAGAGCTGTGTATGGTCCTATTATCTGCTGCTAACTTCTGGGTGATTGTACACATGTGTCTGTATTTGGGAAAGAGCCTATGTATTTTTATTACATGTTATGCTTGTTTTTGTGTACTCCTTCCTATACCTTTTGTTCAATAAAATGAAGGAGAGTGTGTGTATACGAGTGTGCATATCATATTGCAAACAGAGGTGTAAAAAGTACAAAGTAAAAGTACTCAACTGATGAGTTACAGCATTAAGGCTTGCTGCGCACAATCACCAGAAGTGTGTGTATGCAATAACTAAAGCATTCCACAATAGCAACTCCACTCTGGAGTTGCCCATGGTGAGAGGCGGCGGGCTGGTGTGGGTTTGCTCATAGCTCCCCAGCTCTGCCGCCATGAGTTTACCCCGGTGAACGAGAGGGTCGTTTCCCTGCGCCTACGGGTCGGGGATAGGTCTCTCACTGTTGTTTGTGCCTACGGGCCGAACGGCAGTGCAGAGTACCCGACCTTCTTGGAGTCTCTGGGAGGGGTGCTGGAAAGTGCTCCGACTGGGGACTCTATTGTTCTACTGGGGGACTTCAACGCCCACGTGGGCAACGACAGTGACACCTGGAGGGGCGTGATTGGGAGGAACGGCCCCCCTGATCTGAACCCGAGTGGTGTTCAGTTATTGGACTTCTGTGCTAGTCACAGTTTGTCCATAACGAACACCATGTTCAAGCATAAGGGTGTCCATCAGTGCACGTGGCACCAGGACACCCTAGGCCGCAGGTCGATGATCGACTTTGTTGTCGTCTCATCTGACCTGCGGCCGTATGTCTTGGACACTCGGGTGAAGAGAGGGGCGGAGCTGTCAACTGATCACCACCTGGTGGTGAGTTGGATCCGATGGCGGGGGAGGAAGCTGGACAGACTCGGCAGGCCCAAGCGTACTGTAAGGGTCTGCTGGGAACGTCTGGCCGAGTCTCCTGTCAGAGAGATCTTTAACTCCCACCTCCGGCAGAGCTTCGACTGGATCCCGAGGGAGGTTTGAGATATTGAGTCCGAGTGGACCATGTTCTCCACCGCCATTGTCGAAGCGGCCGCTCGGAGCTGTGGCCGTAAGGTCTCCGGTGCCTGTCGAGGCGGCAATCCCCGAACCCGGTGGTGGACACCGGAAGTAAGGGATGCCGTCAAGCTGAAGAAGGAGTCCTATCAGGCCTGGTTGGCTTGTGGGACTCCTGAGACAGCTGACGGGTACCGACAGGCCAAGCGGGCTGCAGCCCGGGTGGTTGTGGAGGCAAAAACTCGGGCCTGGGAGGAGTTCGGTGAGGCCATGGAGAAGGACTATCGGCTGGCCTCGAAGAGATTCTGGCAAACCATCCGGCGCCTCAGGAGAGGGAAACAGTGCCCTACCAATGCTGTTTACAGTAGAGGTGGGCAGCTGTTGACCTCAACTGAGGATGTCGTCGGGCGGTGGAAGGAGTACTTCGAGGATCTCCTCAATCCCGCTGACATGTCTTCCATTGAGGAAGCAGAGGATGAGGGCTCAGAGGTGGACTCGTCCATCACCCGGGCTGAAGTCACAGAGGTGGTCAAGAAACTCCTCGGTGGCAAGGCACCGGGGGTGGATGAGATCCGCCCTGAGTACCTCAAGTCTCTGGATGTTGTGGGGCTGTCTTGGTTGACACGCCTGTGCAACATCGCGTGGCGGTCGGGGACAGTGCCTCTGGGATGGCAGACCGGGGTGGTGGTCCCTCTTTTTAAGAAGGGGGACCGGAGGGTGTGTTCCAACTATAGGGGGATCACACTTCTCAGCCTGCCCGGGAAAGTCTATGCCAGGGTTCTGGAGAGGAGAATACGGCCGATAGTAGAACCTCGGATTCAGGAGGAACAGTGTGGTTTTCGTCCGGGCCGTGGAACACTGGACCAGCTCTATACCCTCTACGGGGTGTTGGAGGGTTCATGGGAGTTTGCCCAACCAATCCACATGTGTTTTGTGGATTTGGAGAAGGCATTCGACTGTGTCCCTCGCGGCATCTTGTGGAGGGTGCTTGGGGAATATGGGGTCCTGGGTCCTTTGCTAAGGGCTGTCAGGTCCCTATACAACCGAAGCAGGAGCTTGGTCCGCATTGCCGGCAGTAAGTCAGACTTGTTCCCAGTGCATGTTGGACTCCGGCAGGGCTGCCCTTTGTCACCGGTTCTGTTTGTAATTTTTATGGACAGAATTTCTAGGCGCAGCCAGGGGCCGGAGGGTGTCAGGTTTGGGGACCACACGATTTCGTCTCTGCTCTTTGCAGATGATGTTGTCGTGTTGGCCCCTTCTAACCAGGACCTTCAGCATGCACTGGGACGGTTTGCAGCCGAGTGTGAAGCGGTGGGGATGAAAATCAGTACCTCCAAATCCGAGGCCATGGTCCTCAGTCGGAAAAGGGTGGCTTGCCCACTTCAGGTTGGTGGAGAGTGCCTGCCTCAAGTGGAGGAGTTTAAGTATCTAGGGGTCTTGTTCACGAGTGAGGGAAGGATGGAACGGGAGATTGACAGACGGATCGGTGCAGCTTCTGCAGTAATGCAGTCGATGTATCGGTCTGTCGTGGTGAAGATTTACCGGTCAATCTACGTTCCTACTCTCACCTATGGTCATGAGCTTTGGGTCATGACCGAAAGGACAAGATCCCGGATACAGGCGGCCGAAATGAGTTTTCTCCGCAGGGTGGCTGGGCGATCCCTTAGAGATAGGGTGAGAAGCTCGGTCACCCGGGAGGAGCTCAGAGTAGAGCCACTGCTCCTCCACATCGAGAGGGGTCAGCTGAGGTGGCTTGGGCATCTTTTTCGGATGCCTCCGGAACGCCTTCCTGGGAAGGTGTTCCGGTCCCGTCCCACCGGGAGGAGACCCCGGGGAAGACCTAGGACACGCTGGAGGGACTATGTCTCCCGGCTGGCCTGGGAACGCCTCGGTGTCCCCCCGGAAGAGCTAGAGGAAGTGTCTGGGGAGAGGGAAGTCTGGGCATCCCTGCTTAGACTGCTGCCCCCGCGACCCGGCCCCGGATAAGCGGAAGAAGATGGATGGATGGATTCCACAATAGAATTGTTTGATCTGGGTTACAGCTATTAGTGTCTAAATATAATCTTGCAAATAATGGACTGTCGGTGCCCTCCTGTGGTCAAATGGCTGCATAACCATTTATAAAATGATTACTAATAGGATAAAGTAACACAAGGTACACATCTTGCTTTTGGAAACATTGGACTCGAAGCCTGTATATGTTTTATAAATTATGCCTCGTCGGCACCATTCTTAACTGTTATTTATTGTGGAGATCCTAAATGTATTCCTCCAAAAATGTACTCTCGGTGCCCTGCTGTGGTCAAATGGCTGCATAACTATTTATAGAATTATTTTTCACGATTGAAATATACCTTTAACTGTACTTGAAGTGTTTCCTTATCAATGTCCTCACTCATCCTCCCAGGATTTTGCCAATGCAGTCAAGGACAAGCTACAGGTGCTTCTTACCTCAATATGAGATTACAACAACCACAAAATAATATGAGCCCTGGTTACATGTTTTATCAATTAACACTCAATTAATATTCAAGTGATCACATGAGACGTCCTGTCTACTCTTCATCAGGTTAATGTGAAATAACTTTTATGAAAATATCCCTACATGATCGTACCTGGACATTGGTTCCTGAGTTGCCTCCAAGCCACTCTTCCTCAAAACTGTAATCCTCCAAACATGGACTGTTAGTGCCCTCCTGTGGCAAAAGCAATTACACACAAGTCTACATGACAGAAGTCTAGTCAATAAATAATTCCCTCAGGGAATACAAGTCACCTGTTGGTTTACCAGAAACCTCTAACAATGTAAGCCACTGTTGAGCCTTTCAGATTTGGCTGCACACTCTGACCAGCCTCTTTCATTGAGAGGCCATGAGTTACTACACGATGAATCCCAGTAACCCTGATCTCATCTGGTATGAAATCATCTAGAATGAGAATCAGCTTTGGCTGGTCCAATAGTTTTTTTATATCATCTACTTTTTTAAAGATTTAAAATATATTTAATTCAAAAACAGTATGTAAGCATATGCAAATTTCCCTGTAAGCAAACAGCTTTTTAGCGGTTGTTGTGTTGAAGTGAGAAAATATTTAATGTATTTTGAAAGGTGTAGCCATTGAATGCATTTTGTGCCAAAGCAATGATAATTGATCCTCAGTTTAGCACACTTATACTTTTATTCTGCTGACTCCTCAAAAAATGTATTGTTGGTGCCCTCCGGGGTCAAATGGCTCCATAACCATTTATAAACTGTTGTATCTAGGTAACAGGTTATTTTCACTCTTGAAATACACCTTTATTTGTACTTGAAGTGGACCTGAAGTTAATTCACATGTACACTACAAGTGGACAATACACATAAAAAATTCACATAGACCAGAATCTTCAAACAAATATTGTATTGGACGCAAAACAAACATAACACTGAAAATTCAAATCGAGATCCCAGTTCAACACACAATAAACACACAGTTTAAACAGTCTTTAGGGTAGGCTGATATTAGAATGTGTCATGCAAGAGCCTCTCTGAAATCAGTCACTGGCTGGCTACAAATCATACAACATTGTCTACATCCATAGGTTTCTGTATACTGTATTCTTGGTAAGCGTCTTGAACGCTCGCCCTAGTCACAGGTTCTCTTGTATTATCCAGGTCTCTTTGCACAGCCAAGGTAAACACCTGCCTGTTTATGTAAGCAGACGCGTTGAGTTGTAGTCCCACACTGTCAGAAAGAGTCTTTACTGCGCCGATTAATCTCTGCACATCAAGCCGTCCCCGGAGTGCTCCCAATAAGTAACGGAGGTCGGCTCTTTGCATTTGTGAGGAATGCAGTTCCTTCTTAAACTTGCTGTACTCTATCTGTTCCCCGATTGTTCTATTCATAGATTCCTTGAGTAGAGCTATATTAGTCTCTAAGCTTAAAATGGATCTCGAAACTGTGTTTATCGCAATGTCCACCTCAGCCTCTTCCTTATTCCTGATCAGGGTTAGTTTAGTCTCTTGTTCCATTGGGTGCATGTACAGGGAAGTAAAAAAGTTTATCCCACAGGAGAGTACGAAATCGGTGAAGGTGCACACTCCCCTGGCTAGTTTGTGGGAGAACCCGCTATTCCTCATCTCTCCGTTGTGCTTGGCACGATGGACTGTGGTTCTACAGGAAACATGAAGGTTGATGTTACACAGCTGATGCTCAACACCGGAGGACACGAGAGTGTCTGGTGCTCTCGAATATCCTGTTAAATATTGGGTTGATCAAGCGAGAGGTTGTCTGGATGGGGTTGCATGCAAATATACCTGTTCCACTAATTCTAGGAGCTAGTCTATCGACCAAGGTCTCCTGGGTGACATCGCTCACGCACATGAGCTTCTTATCAGAGGTCAGCCCTATACTGTAAGTACCGCAGAAGGCAACTCCTAGCACTGGTTGCATTATGTCTGTGGTACGCTTATCTCCGTTCACTCGTTCTACAGTGTCCTTGAAAGGATCCCCAATGGGTTCGAGTACACCCTTGTCAAACTCAACCATATGAAGGGTGTTACAGAAGAGCTTATGATTACTTTCCTCGCTGTTTCGGGTTCTACCGGGGTGCTTGTTTCTAACCCTTAGCGCGGAGCAGAACGGCCGGAGTAGAGTTGGCATACAGGTGTACGCTTCAGCCCGCATCATAGGGTCCCGCTTAACCGAGCCGTTGAGTCTTTCAGATCGCCCGGCCGTGAAGATATAGGGTCTGCGGTAGCCGCTCGCGCTCTCGGACTCTGGGCAGAACCCATTGAACGCGTCAACCACTACCATATCGAATGGACCGCCAGTGTTTATGTGAACATCTCCTCCTCGTACGTCTTTCATGTAGAGGTTGGGGATGTACACCCCGGGAGATTCTAAGGTCTCTGGTATCACCACAGACTCGCAGTATTGGTTGACAGTGTGCACCTGGTGCGTATTGTGAGCGGTGGGTTTGCACACGATCTCGGTGCCCAACGTGTATAGAGCGGATTTCTGTTGCATGAGCGAGACACCACATCCCATGAAACGCACGCCCCTGAACAGTAGATAGGACATGCCCGAGTAGTACTTTGTATCGTAGTGATCCCGTATGACACTGTGCGTCAACAGGGTGCTGTAATGCATCCCCAGCAATACCTTGGCTAGGTTGTTGCTGACACACGCAAGTTTTTGTATTCTGATCGCCCACATATAGGTGACCACTGATGTCTCACTAAATCCGGTATTGGTGCAACTTGTGTGTTTTAACGCGGTAGGCTCAAACAGTTCGCTAACCTCTTGTCCACCCCGCGGTGCTACCTTCGAGAACACGCAGCGCCCATTCAAACGCCCAACGGTAAGAGCGCTCTCGTTGGTCAGGTTTAACTCGTTAGTTAGATTTTGTTCACACTCTCTGTACTGGATACGGGTTTGGACAATTTCGAATGGGTTCACATCAGCATCAAGGTGATACACTCGAGCTCCCAGGACTGGCAGGATGACCCAGTACATGAGATTACAATAGTCCACGTCCTCCAGAGTGAAACGCATTGGGTAGCCATAGTCTGTAACGTTGGGTGATTGTACATTGAAACACATAGGCAACGAGGCTATCACAGAGTTGTTTCTGTTCCCAACTATGCCCCTAAACAGTCCAATCACACTGTTCATCAATCCCTCCAACTGTACCAAAACGGTACGTTCCTCGTCGGTAATACTGGAAGCTGTCTCCTTGTCCGCAAGCACACGCCGTATGTAAACCGCGCAGATTGGATCGGTCAACCAATACCAAAATAATCTCCCCTTGCTCCATTCTGAGGTTTCCAATCTGTTGGTCTCACGTCCAGTAAGGACAGCGGTTCTAATTTCAATCATCGACACTATTCCCTGTTCAACATGAAGCGCACGGTCCAGGAATATCAGGGTCTCTACCAACTGTTTTGCATGCTCTGTGTCTCCAAAGTGAGTGAGTAACTCGCTTCCGATCTGAGCAATTTCGTTCTCGATGTTGTTCATGGCAGAGGAGTTGAAAAGCGCAACCCTGGGCCTGACAACCCAGCGCTCGGGCCCCGGTGTGTTTCTGTTACGATTCCCCGCTGGGTGAGGCACCACCATGTAGCGAGTATCGAACTCGAGAATGGACGCTGGGTTCGCTATCTTACTGTACCAGTCTCTGCTGTGTGCAAGCGAGGCAAGTGTGTGTACGGGTATGGCGTTGGGATCCCCTCTCATCAACGCGTTCACATCTGCTTGCAGTCTCAACATACGCTCGTGGGTGAACAGCTCTTTAGGGTTACCCACCAGGTGTAGGTTACGCAGACTGACACAGGCAACAGCTCCGTCGTACTGGTGTAGATATGCAACTGAGGGTGATCTCTGGGCCAGCTGCTTGTAGTTGAGTTCGTCTGAGTCTTTGGTTGAGAGAACGTGCGAAGGGGTGATCTGATTCAGAGCTGGGGCCATGCAGCCAACCGTGAAGTACTCCCACTTGAATCCTTCTGTGTTACAGAATGCCTTGTGTTCAGTGGATGTGTCTCTCTTGTTACATTGCTCCATCTGCACCCGATCCACGTGCACAATTGGGATCTTATCTGTCGGTCCTCCTCCAAGTTGAATGTAGTTTACCTTCATGCTGATTGAGCTGTCCTGGAAACAGGATTCGTTGGTAAACGGTAGGTCCTTATCGCCTAGAGCGGTCCGGGTAACCTGTTGCATGGTAAACTCATAACCCCCGCCGCTTCTAGGGTTCTCATTAGCCATGGTGTACACCGAGAACTCCGGGGTGATCGTTGTGTCCTCGCTCACGATCTGAGACCAAAGCATGCCATTCGTGCTTATCTGTGAGATTATGCGGAACAAAGTGTCACCAAGGATCATCACTTCGGCCTTATCGCTTCCCAGTATTCTCCGAGCGTTTTCTAGCGCACATAAAAAAGAGTCGGGTTGTATGTTGATCATACCGCACATGAGTTCAGCAAGCACCAATATAGAGTCCAGTTTCTCGGCGCGAGTGGCCGTGTTGGTCCTTTGCGCGACTCTATCTGTCAAAGTGGGTTGAGCTGTGCAATATCTGAGCACCTCAATGGTCCTAGTTAGCTCCCATGAACAGCTGACCCTGTCCAACTCTCGTCTGATCAGATCCAGGGCCACTGAGGGCACAGTAACACTCAGGAGGCATCCGAATTGCATTGTGACCACCTTTTGCGAATGTTGGAACACTTGGCTGTACTCCCTGCTCTGCACTCCATTGCTGATTGTGTCGTAGGTGCCTTGCTGAGCCTCACGCTGGTCCGTAATCCGGTAGCGCCTGCAGAATCTCGTACCCGTGGGCACCGCACCGTCCGGGACCAACATCTTGTACACAAAGCCAGCGAGTAGCCGACTCGTTTCTCTCTGTTGTCTGAACAGGGTAACTCCCATGTGAGCCTGTGATATCACTACGGTAGCATCTGCTGAGATGGAACTGTTGGTGGCCGAGGCTCTGATTAAGGTGTCGGCCATGTACTCTGCGAATGTGCTGTTCGGCGCGGTTAGGAAGTTGGGAGCTTTCACCAAACGCGAGACAGTTTCCAGTGGTTTCAGCGTGTAGCTGTTTGGGTCCATGTTTATCACACTCATGTTGTCGGGAATTTTGTGATTCTTCTATTCGATGGAAACGCACAGAACCACAGGTGAACTCTGAGCTATAGCACAGCTAGAGTGGCTCCCTGAACAAAAGAACGTGACGGACAGCGTGCATTGTTAAGATGTTTATGTTATTTTTGGTTACACAACGTCTCTGGTGTAACGCAGACCGTTGCGAGAGGACTTATACGGCCTGTTGACTTGTGATCCGTGAGATGTCACAGGGAGCTTATTGAGTGCGTGATACATCTCTTTGGAGCACCTGTCATGGTACATTAGTAAACTCGAATCATTACCGTGTCGTTTCAGTAAGTTTTCAGCAACGATCACGTCTGCTGTCACGTCGATTGCGTTGCGTTTGAGTTTTGAGAGTTCAACCACACGTGTATGTACCTTGGTAATTGTGTCTTGTTGGTCCTCATCCTCGCTCTCGTCATCATCGCTCTCGTACTGGTAATTGTGATAGTAACCGCGGTCGCCCAGACTCTGCCTGTTGCTACACAGACAACACAAGGCTCTAAACAACATCCAGTACATCGTAGCGATACAGCTCATAATCACCACACTTTGTAAGTACACCGAAAAGCGTGTTGGTTTCGTTAACCACGTATCACCGCATGATAGGATTGCGAGCGCGAAGGGACCATGAGAAGAGTTACCAGGGACGCATCCAGAGAGCAGCTGGTCCGTTGCGAGATGGAGCTAGCCGAGGCTGCTCTGGAAGACAGAGCAAGCTCCCGCAGTGTAGAGATATTCAGGAAACGTGCTTGTTCTGACAATGTTGTGTACGAGCATTATGGGTTGATCCCTATCCATCGGGACGTGGACTCGTGGGTCTACGTGAGTCAGGATCCGCAGCTGGCCATAGCAATAGAGGAGATTGTCAATACCTTCAGCCCAGCTCTCTCTCTGGAGCTGCTGCTTTATAACGTATTGGGGAGCAACAGCGAAAGCGCAACTTGCCTGGTGCGGTACCTCATCAACTACTACTCGTCCAACAATGTGTGCGAACACATCAAGACCACCCTGAGGAACATGATTCGTTGGACTGTCTTAGCGGGCTTCGTACCCTGCGTTTTCTTGCCTTGGAGGAAAGTCAGAGCTCTCGGTCTGGGGTTGTCTGGAAAAGCTACCGTAACCAACCTAGTCTCAGCAAACCCGTCCGTACACAGACAGGTGCATGCGAAGCGATGGTGTAACGATAGCGATGATAGGTATGACCGTTGTAAACGAAGGAGAACCGATAGGTATGCCAGACACTGTAGTTCTGGGCATGTAGGCCCAGAGGAGCACCTGGGTAGGGGTACATCCGAGCTGCACGAACCTTTCTTCAGAGCAGTGCGGGGCGGACTCAGTCCACCAGAAGCAGCGGCCGAAGCGGTGCAGGAACGGGAAGCACAAGAGCGCGCTCTGCCTTCGGTGTTAAATGTGCCCCTCGATCGACTTGCCGACACGCTGGAACTGCTGATGAGCAATTCGGTCCCTGAGACACAGGTCTCTGTGGTGTGCAAGATCATTCGAGACTGGATCACGCGGGATATCGCGCTCATACCAGACCCGATCAAGGAAACAGAGCTTAAGATGGCCACCGTAGCCCTTTGGGGTGTGATGAAGACCTTCGAGTGTGGCCGATGTCCAGTAATACCAGAGTGCAGGGCTTCCACCTGCCTTGCCTTCTATGACACTGAAACTGACCTTGTTACGGTTTCAGTGGATAGGGTCCTATACAGGCACATCTCCGTGTGGGATAGCTGCTGCTCGTCTGGGTCCAATCTGTCTTCGTTGGCAAAGAGAGCTCACCCCACGGTCAGGAATTGGGCTAATCTCTTTCACAGGATTATGCATGGGCTGACAATGTCCTGTACCAGACACATATACACCAGTACAGGTGTAGAACGATCCTCTTTGACACACCTGGCAGATGTGATGCTTTCGTCCCGCGGAGAGCAACAGCGTACCGGGCTTTCGGTCTCAGGTAACTCGTTTGGCAAACCGTTGCTCGATAACCTGTCCCGCTTCCTAGCCAGCGAGCATCAGCCGGATATGTTTGGGCTGAACACGGCCGAGCTACCAGACGTGTTTATGAGATCCGGGGTCGGTACTACGGCCTCGGAGCATAAGTCTGCGAGCGTGTCTCATAGCCTGAGTAGAATGATGGATACCATGATCTCGGAAGGGAAAGAGGTTCTGCTGGTGAGGCAGTTCCTCGGGGAGGTGATCAGACACCCTCTCCTGGCCTTGGAACGGCTCAAGCGTGACTGTAAGGATCTGGGGCTACTGAAGATGGCTGAGAGCGTAGCAAGGCAGCTTGGACATGTGATTAGCGAATGCGGTGACACGGGAACCGAAGAGCCTGTGACAGAGCTCGGATCTGACGTTAAACTTGTGTGCACCTACCCCTCCTCTGTCAGCGTGGCTCACCTTGAGGAGACCCTGAGCATGTGGACCAATTTCTGGAGGAGCGCTCTGTCCGGATTTAGCCAGTTCAACAGGAGACACAATACGATCCAGTACAACAATAGGGACACGGTTAGAGAGCTGGAATCCGGGTCACCGGTGCACGTTTTCCATTGTATGCTGGTTGCACTCTTGAACACGTCCGGGGTTACATTCGCAGATAGCTTATCGGGGAGAAAGCCAGACGCTTCGCTCACGGTTAACGATATTATGCTAGCAAAGGGCTCTCTGCACCCTACCGCGTACGGGTTACTATTGGCCAACAAGCTGGGTCTCAGACCTTCCGATGTGAAATGTGAAGATGTGTATGAACAGGAACAGGGTGTTACCGATTCCCGGTATGCCAACAGGGTTCTCCCGCACGCTACATCAGTGAGCACCTACGGGTCAGGTTACTCTCATCCATTCCAGGTTGAGGGTCCGGGGTCTGGTTCTGAGACTCGGACAGGTGAGAACTCGAAGGAGTTCTCACGTGTTCAATTGGCAGGATCTCTAAAGAAGGACTCACAGAAGATGCTGGGTCTGGGTTACCGACACGCCGCTCCAACGCAGCAGAGACACAAGGACTCGTTGGCACATCGGGGCTCTGATGCACAGACCTATGGTGATCAGGAGAGGAAGCTGCAACAGCAGAAGCTTCCAGGTTGCACTTGAGCTCCTGAGCAGCACACGCTTGCTGAGGGTGCGCTCGCAGGACTGGCAAAAGAGATCTCATTCTTTTATTGTACGTGGTGTTCATTGCTCTTTTGATGTGTTGATATTGTCTGGATTTCATCCTGGTTTGCATTACACGATTAAAATGTGTGCGCACAACATGTGGTTTATCGCATCTTTCTTCTCCTTCTTCCTGTTTTCCTCGTATATCGGGTTTGGTGCCAAGGCTCACATGAGACTCCCTGACCAAGTGCGTACGTTTCTTATATGCCACCGCGGTGGCTGATGCGTGGTCCTCGGTACAGGTCTTGCGTTTTTGTGTAACTCCAACCCTGTCCTCCTCATACGCCAGAAGAGGGTCCTCTCGCGGGCTGTTGTTCGAGCGGTGACCATTGCCATCATTCTCATCTCGCTCCTCCTGATCCTGGGGCCCCGTTAGACTGTCCTGTGTCAATTTGATGAATTCCTCTATGTAGTTTCTGTTGGGTTGAGAAAGGAGTAGCTGAGACTCAGGGTCCAGGAAGCATGGTTTGAGTGTGTGGTCGTCAATCGTAATCGTGACCCACCGCTGTCTCGAGTACACCTGCACTCTCCCCTTGATCATCCATAGAGGTTCCAAGCTGAGCTCTGTCAGGTCTCCTAGAGAAACTCTGATCCAGAAAGACTTCTTTACCGATGAGATAAGCGTATGTAGGGCTGTCTCTATCACTATGGACTTGGCTCGCAGCGCCCGGATGAACATGTTGATCTGCCGCACAGGGTCGCTCTTTAGACCTGCGCATAGTTTGTGTTTCTCAGTGGGCCTGTATTGCACAAAGGTACACTCCTGGCCTAGTGAGGTTACTCCGATTAGGTAGTCGAGCGTGACCACCTCTTCTCGTATGGTTTCCAATATCCTATCCTGGGGCACGGGTATGGGTTGTCCTTGAGGTGTGGGAGGCTTTGGGTTAGGGGACCCGGAAAGCGCAGGACAGGGGAACAACATTGTGCTAGGCTGATACGCGTAGGAAAACATGATTCAGATTCTCAGCTGTGAAGCCAGACACTCAAATGTGCGATCGAGAGCTCGCGAGAAATCGGTGTCTGAAAGATAGTGTTTCAGGTTTAGATCTGCGAGACTCTGTCCCATCTCGCACGTACTCTCTAAACCTCTGGGTCTGTAAATAGGTTCGCTCCAACCCGAGCTCTCATCCACTATCCACCTAGGTGTCTCTGAGCGATCCAAGGACTGCCAGGCTGGCACTCTGTTACCTCTCTCTGCGATCTCAAACAATGCGTGTTTCCAAAAGCCAGAGGCCTTAAAAGATATCTGGCAACAGGGACACAGTACGTACTCGCAACAGCGGTCCAACTGGGTGTAATCTTCCTCCTGGACATCATTAGCTTCTCTCAAGACCCCCAACGGGATAGTAAATTCGGCTCTCTTAACACTGATAGATTCTTTCCCATTACCGTTTACGCTAGTGATCAAGACCGTACCTGGAACCAACTTCATGTAACCAAAAACACTGTTCTCCTCCTTGTACAGGAAATGCCATTCACCTGTCAACTCGGAGGACTGTGTATCTCTCGATGGGCAGTTGAGGGTCAGGTCACCCGTGTCCTGTTTGTGCAGTTCTGATATATACGCCTCTATGATTTTCAGCCGCGTGCTACACGATCCCATTAGGTCTCTCAGCTCCTTCACCTGGGATAGTATGTTGATCTCAGCACTGGTCTTGGTCGCGGACCGATCCGAGGATGCTAGTAGCGATTCGAAGTGTTTGTTCACTATATCCCATACCCTTAGAATCGAGGCTCTGGAAGCAGCTGAGAGTGCTCCCGGGTAGCTTACGGTTGAAGTTTCACTTGACATGGATGCTGTTGCGAAAGGGTAGCTCAACTCTAACAGCCTAGGTGTCTATGTGTTTTCTTCCTTTAGAGGCTGTTCCAGGTGCCGTGGAGCAGCGTGATTTGCGTAAAGCGACCCGTAGTGTCTGCTCGCTGTATCCTAGGTCTTTGAAATCAATATCCTTCAGACTCGGGAATTCGTGAGGCATGTGGATGTTTGGGTTTTGGTTAACGTGATTGTTGACCGTTGCGATCAGCTCTACTCTAGCGTTCACTTTACCCTCCTCTCTCAGGTACGCTTCGTGTGCGAGTATAATTTTTTCGTGCAGAGTGCTCGGATTCTCCAGAAGCCATGGAACCAGGTTAACAAACTCTGGGTTCTTCAGATGGTAATTGGTGAGCACCTTATCCTGGAACGAAGAGAGAGTGCTACGGTAACGGTCCAGGAACGCATGTCTCACGGATTCTCTGTACCCAGGCCAATACTGAGGATTGCTGCGATCTCTCACGTGTATGAAGTATGTCTCCGTGAGGTACACCAGACATATCTTCTCCTGAGACGTGAGCATCCCGCGTCGCTCCTGAGCCAGCTCGCAGCACAGCCTATTGAGATGAACGTGTATCTCGACCAGGTTGGCCACTTTCCCCAGCGCTTTCGGGAGTTCCTCGGCTACGTTCCTTACCTTTTGTGAGTTGATAGACATGGAAGAGAAGAGCTGGTGTCTCGTTTCCTCTCCGGCCACGTTGACCGAGGAGAAGAAGAAGGGTGTGTGGAAATGTTTCTTTGTGTTCTTCATGCGGATAACCACGGTCAAAGGGTTGGCCACTCCGTATATGTAACAGGTTAGGTTCTCGTTGCTAACCGTGAAGGGTTTAGTAGAGACCACGCAGGTCCCCTGCGATAAGCCAATGGTCTCGAATACTCCTCTGAAGTAGGGCTGTAGCAGGTACTTTGCGTTCGAGGTGTAGTTTGCACTGCGGGTGGGTTTGGAGGAGAACTCTATGCGGGTGTTCTTATAGCCGTGTTGGGAACATAGCCTCTTCTTGTCTGACACAAACCGTAATCTGCTCAGCAGCTTGGTTTTAGTGGTGTTGGACTGCATCCGCGCGTACAGGCGGAGACGTTTAGAAACTATGGTTGCGCTGAACTTCTGATTACCAACGGTGTTCACGTGTAGCACGTGGAGGAGCACATTGTTATCTAACTCCACCACGCAGCTACCAGCGAGCCTGAGCGTGTCATGTGTACTCTCTGCGCAGGCTACTTGGCTCGGTGGACCCGGTGACCCTGTTTGTCTGACCACTGCTGGGCTACAGTCTGTAAGGTTCGGGTTTGTAAAGCCAGTGAAAGGTGCCCCTGTTGCACTCGATGTCCAGGAGCCACAGGGCTCCCAACCAGCAAAGGCGGGAAACTCGAGACTCGTATAGCTGCTTGACGGCGGTGGTTCTGGATCTAGATGTGGGCTGTTTAGGCCTCGGGTCTGCACGGACTGGGCACTTTCTTGTGTAAGACACCTGTTGACTTCGGCGGCTGTCCTTGTGTTGAGAGAACGGGTCATGTTTACCATGCACAAATAATGCAGCCCTAAGTTCGCTTGGACACAAGGTCGGTGAGTCTTGGGGCCTGACGAAGAAGAGTTCCAGATTACACAGCAGGAGCTTACGATTGCCAGCATACACTAGTGCCAAATGACACCAGAGGAGCTCCACGGCAATCTTGATTTCAGCTGCCACGTCAGATGACTGACACACCTCCCCCCATTCACATGGAGGGGTAGCAGATAGGTTGTCTATCAGGTACACCAGGGTTCTTATTTCAAATTCAATCACCTCGTCCCTGGAGTCCCTCGATCCTGTCAGACGCACCAGCAAAGCATGCGCAGCAGCCTTGGCTCTATCATGGCACTCTGACAATAAGCATAGCCTGCAGTACACGGGCAGTAACTTTCCCAGTAACTGAACCACAGTGGGTCCGCTGGGTTTCAGAATTGCGAAGTTTCCGTGCACGCTGTTGTGGAAATTTCTATGCACAATGTATTCTCTCTGAGTAAAGGACTGAGTCCCACTGTTAAGATAGGTACAGGAATGTGTGGGACCTGGTATTTGCATAGGGGACATCTATTGTCTGTCCAGATGCAGATCAATGGGTTTTAGGACAGGATAGGAGAAGATACAGCAAGGGGGCAGTAAGGCCAGTTGGCCCCTTTGGGTAAACATTATTGCAGGAAGGATAAGGTGGGGGAAGATAGAACAAAGGGAAAGGTGTTTGATTGACATGAAACAGATGGCAGCATCTTACCACACCCCTTCTTTCTATGTAATAAATACTGTCGAAATGATGTTTTTATTTAGAAACTATCCACCGTTACTTTGTAACCTGTATACTTTCTCCTTGCAAGTTTCATTAAAACCGTTTATTGCGCAATTGATTTCTCCTGTCTTACCTACCATTTTCATAGAACTTTGGAATTTTAGAAATTGCCATCACAATTTGGGGGCTCGTCCGGGATCCTAATCCTGATCGGTTCAAGTCCTTTCCTAACAGGTTAACCGTGCACGGCCAGAGAAAGCTCTGGAATTCTAGTACCGTCCAGAAAAGGCTTATCCTTTGACGGGCTGAGAAAGAGTGCCTGACGGGAGCTGTGACTCGTGCTTGATCAGTACAGGTTTCCTGCGGAAATTGAATTTGGGGGTAAGAACGCAATTCGGTATAAAAACTTAAAGTTGGACTTATAGTTTAAAATCTGCAGTAAAAGGTTGGACCTTTTTAAAATCTCATTTGTGGGCTGACGAGCTTGACTTCGCTTTCTGGTTGTGTTGAGTATAAATTAGATTTACTGGGTAAATCTGAAACATGGGGACGTGCGACAGTAAATCTTTGCCGGTCTCTCGTGTTTACGCTGGACCGGCAAAAGTTAACACTGACGTATATGGTGTTTGGACATGTGAACAATGTTTCTTTGAGTGTTATTAGGGTTTTCCGGCGACTGGCGTTTTCATTCAGTGATGGATGCGCGGCCTGTCGGGCTGATTGGAGGTAGATGGCCGTGGTAACGTATAAAAAGGTGTTTGGAAAGCGTAGGCTACGGTGTGTAGACAGTGTGGAGTATATTGATCTGTGTGGTAGTTTTTTTTTTGCTCAGGTTAGATGGCTCGTTCTCCTCTGATCGCCCGTCACCCCACCCCGCGGAGTTCAGCTGGACCGATAGGTGGGTCTCTTTGGAGGCCCGATCGGTACACTGCATCGTTGGAGTCATAACGTGGCCAAGCTCTGTGGACTTTTTCGTTGTGAACGTGGAAATGCTGTGGGCCGCTGGAGGCCGTTTTCTGCTCCGCTTTGGAAGTGTTGAGCATGTCTACGAGTTTCAAGAAAAGTTCCAAAAGTGGGGAGTTGTACACACCAGGTGTACACACCCGTAATCTCTTTGGCCTTGCCGCGAGTGATTCAACGGGAACACGCAGGAACGCTGAACCGCCTGAGGGAGGGGTGCGGACGGTCAGACAGGGGACCAGAGGGGGCATCAACCGGTGAGATTGTTCCTTAATACAGTTTTCATATGCTTTAGTAAACAATGTGGTTGATGATTTGATGGTTTTGTAGAAATTGATAGATGGATTTGAGTAAGTATGGTGACTAGAAGTTTTTTTGAGTATTGCAGTCAGGGCGGCTGTAGTTAGAAACATGTCGTTTTTGTTCCATGTCCTGACACCAATTCCCGTGCAGCAGTTGGACTGATGGAGTATAGCGTGCTCCTGTATGTTTGGTTGAAGTGTGGTGTTTTGGTTAATAGCGACTGTAGTTAGGCCTGACAACCATTCCTATGCTGCTAACCTATTGCGTTGCGATTAGTGCTGGATTATAAGCGGTTGGACTGCTTGAACATCTGCAATTTAGGTTGGACTTAAATATGCAATTGAGATTGGATCTCATACTTTCAGTGCCTGTAGAAGGCTCCTGTAAATTGCCGCAATTGTTGGTCAGCTTATGGTTTGGATCAGTATGCTACAGAAGTTGTATATGCACGCGCCACTTGTGTTTGTTCTGAATGTGGTTATGGCCCGAGTCAAGGGCATTTGTCATTGTCTGGTTGTGGTCGGTCTAGTAAATGCATTTGTCCATTTTGGTATTCCCTGTGCACGAGGGATCCGATTGGCTGCATTGAGTATTCCTTGATAGAATATTGGATCTCGTTTACCGAGGTTGGTGTTAACTTGGAAGTTTTGTAATAGCAATGTTTCGTCTTGTTTGGAGTGCGTTTGGGCGAACGCTTACATTGCGTTGTTAACATGGTTATTATGCGAGGCCTACTCTTTTGGCCTTTGCCTTTGTGTTGAAATTGAATTTGCCTGATGGCTTGCACACGTGGGAGTGTTAGCCTGCTAACTTAGGAGTTTAAGAAAATAATGGCATAAATATAATTAGAGGGATAGCTTAGAAATTGGTATAATGATGATTCTGTGATTTGGTAAAATGTGGTTTCGTAATGAGGGGTTAAAATAGTGTTTTCTCTCTCCTTGTATGGAGTGGGAAGCAGACGATAGCAAAAGTTTTTAGTATTAAGGTAACATGCTGTTTTCCATGAAGACTGGATTCAGCCAATATAGTCATAGCCTGCAAAAGAGTGTAAAATGACTACGGTCTGTTTATTCCCCAAATAGCCAAAGCCAGTTTATCCCCCGTTTAAATTAACCTAAAATTAGACGTCCTGTTTTAAATGCTAAATTGAGTTTGGTTAAATAAAGGAGTTCTCTTATAAGTGTTTTCCAACGATAACTGGGATAATACTTGTTTTTTTTTAAAAAACCAACGCATGATACTCGTTCATGGAATTTGAATTCTGGAATGGTACGTTAGTGAACAAATAGGGTATTGATGTAAAGGTGTTTAAGGCTACATTGAGTTTCCTTTGGATTTCTCATTGTACCTTGATTATAGTGACGTCATAAATCTGTTTTCTGCCTGGATTGCCATTCTTAAGAGTTTCTTAATTTCCACCATAATGTTGAGTTGTTGTATAGATACTGATAAGCACATTTTTACAAACTGCGAAAATATTAGATAGGTTGGACACTAAATCTAGAATCTTCAGTTAACGAACGATGTAGGCTAAATTGAGAGGATGGTCTGGGGACCATAAAGGAACATTTGGCCTTGCTAATGGCTTACCATATATGTGTTGAGCTCAGAGCTTCAGGAAGGGTGGGCAGGTCCACTGGGATGGCTTCCGCCACCCTTAACATTATATCAAGGTAGCATATTACTAAGGGTTAAATTCGAGTGTTCAGCCTGTTCTCACACGTGGTAATTTTACCAACACATGTTCAGTTTTGGGATGATAAAACATTAAGTGAAAGCAGAATAAGTTTTCCTTTTGGTTGCTTAAATGTTTACATTTATGATTTCGAATCAAATTGTAGTAAGGGGGGAGACCTTGAGTCATCCAACATTGTTAATTGCTAGAACAAATTCGATGTCTTTGCATGAGATATGCATGGAAGTAGCGATTTTGGGTGACCGCCACAATTTTGAATGACGTAGACTTACATCTAAAATTGAGAAAATTCCCTAGAGTTTAGGAGGTAAATTGAGTCATGATGTTTGTTGGTCTCAAATTAGTTTGGCCATTGCCTGTGTAGATGCACATTTTGATATGCTAATTTGGAAGTTCCTTCACACGAGCGACCGTGTGTGTGGTACAGTTTTTTAATTTCCTTTAAGGATGTTTTTCTTATTTTCGGTTGTTTTGGTTGGATATTCAGTTTGCGACGTTTACTGAATGCATGTTAGAATTTTCTTTTTAATTTTGGTTCTGTAATGGTTCTGCTTTCACTTTGAGTCATTTTCGTTGTCTCTGTCGTGAAAGCAGGGGGGGATTGTATGAAATGATTATCTATAGTGGAAAAATTGTATGAAATGATTATCTATAGTGGAAAAGAGTTGAACTTAGAGTTCAAAGCAAATTAAATAGGTACTTAAAGAAGTTACGTGAATAATATAGCTTGTTCAATTGGGTTTTTGAAAAGTATGTTTTATGTGAAATCTAACATGGTTATGGTTGAGTAGAATACATCTTGCCATTTTGAAATGGTTTGGCTAAGCAATCACTAATTTGATGGGGGTGTTACTTTTCAGTTAGTTTAATATTTGATTAGAAGTAATCATATTAATCTTATGCACTATGGAATAAGTGGGTAAAAACGTGCAGGGAGCACATTTTGTTATTCCTTACATGTTTACAAAATTTTGCCATGGTTTAATTGATATTGAGAAAATAATTCTGCATCAAGTTATATTTCTGGTAAACAAGTTGAGAAGTCTTACATAGTCTAAATTGTAAAGAGAGGTACAGACCCACTGGAGCACTCCACTCACTGACACAAAAAAAACAGTTTGAGATGGATTTTAACTTGTTTGGACTCTTTAGAAGAGAAACAGACATTATCAAAATTGGGTATTCTAATTCTAATTTAAGTTCTGTCCTAGTAAGCAATCATTGGAAAGTTAATGGTTAACAGAGGTTTCTTTGAGGTGAATGAAGAGAAAAAAGGTTGTTTTACTATTGTCAAATGCCTGGGGTGTTTCAAGATAACACCAGTGTCCCTTATTGATAAGACCAGGGTTTGTTCTTAGGTCAGTAGACCACCCCCCACTCCAGGGAGAGCCCTGTGGTGGTAAAGGAGTAAAAAGGGGGGGTCATGATTTATGACAGGATTTCAGAGTGTGTTTGATGTGCTAGGATAATAAGAAGAGACTTGGAGAGTTCACACTAAGTTTCATCTTGTAGAGAAATTAGGCTAAATAACAGTTATGTTAGCTGACCTTCAATATGGTGTGAAATGTTTGATTTGAAAAGAGGTATTTGATCCTATATGTGAAACAATGGGTGAATTTGATTGTAGTTCCGATACAACACAATCAGATGAAAATTATATAGGTGAACTGAGAATTGTTCATGAACTGCTCTTAGAGAGTGGTACTTCAATGTAAGTAAACTATCTTAACTGTTTTTGGAACAGTAATGAGATATGTGAAATTGTGTTCTTCTGTTCTTTGTGTTGGTTGTTAGAACCAACTATAGAAAGGAGTGGAATTGTTATTTTGCTACACTAGCAGAACAGAAGCACCAGAGATGTTAATGTTTTAACGATACTGTTATTAATTTCAACTGTTCTAATCTATTTGGAGAAAAGAAGTAGAGAGATATTGGAAATTTAGGGTTTGAGTGTTTGGTAGTGTGTGGTTCTAATGTATCAGCGAGATGCAACAAGTTAACGTGATGGACATATGTGATGATGTACTGTGCAGTTGGAACTAATCTTCTCAAGGATAATTCACACATTCAGATACAGAACACTTGAAAGCGATTCGGCAACAGAGGACTTGCTGGAGCCCAGAGAGAGACTGAGCTTGGCATAAAAGGACAACTGTGAGGTGGCTGAGGTGAGATGGATCTCACAGACACACAGACAGACTGTCCTACAGCTGAGAGAGGAGTCGACTCTGGCTCGCTGCACGTCTAGGTGCCGCACGTCTACAGGATGCTCGGTTCCTGTGAGCTGGACTGACTCGAGTCCTGATGGTTCTGCAATGTGATGGAGAAGGCAACCTCCGACCGAGAGGATGGAGGCGTAGGAAAGATCTACTGCACAACATCATGCTACGCTGATTGGGTCCATACCAGGTACATCTCATCTGCTGTCCAGGTAGCTGAGAGAGGAACCTGGGGTCGACGACACGCTACACGAGGATTGTAGTGTTTGAAGGTTAGACACAGTGAATTGAAGTCACTGAGGGAAAGTGAATTTTCTGGTGCTAGTAACCAGTCACTTTCTACATGGCCTTTAGCTCTAGAACCTTTAGCTAAAACTGGTCATCTTGGAGTTCACAAGGGAGAACACACAGATTCTCCTGGCCTGGCTGATAAAGCAGCTAGAATGGAGACAACAAGAGCTGTGTCTGCATTTGAGCTGTGAAGGACAACACCTTGGAATATACATCTGACTTTTTCGTTCTGTTACATCGGCCTGTCAAAGAAATGGTTCATAACTGACTGTCTGACGTTTGAAGGAGCAGAACAGTTGTGATGACTTTGGAAGAACATCCAAATGGAACCATGGAGAGGACTTTTCAGTGAATCGAGCAGTTGGCATGAGAGGACTTTGTAACAGTGATGAATTGAAGGATGCATTCAGTGATAGGTGTTTATGATGATTTTAACATAAAAGTTTTGCTGTACTATGTTATGATTCTGTATGATGACAATGTGTGATCTTGGATTTTATACGGAAGGTAATGATCTAGAAGAATGTAAAGGAGGATCCAGATATTTCAGATTTGCTCAGTTCTCTAATCACTAAGGATAATAATATTGACTGGGTCATGTTGTTAAAGAGTACTGTTTTGTTGCAGTCTACATCCTAATGAGTGAACTGTTTAAGGTTTGATACCAAGGTTTGACATGGTATCAAGAGGATGGATTGTTGTGGAAATTTCTATGCACAATGTATTCTCTCTGAGTAAAGGACTGAGTCCCACTGTTAAGATAGGTACAGGAATGTGTGGGACCTGGTATTTGCATAGGGGACATCTATTGTCTGTCCAGATGCAGATCAATGGGTTTTAGGACAGGATAGGAGAAGATACAGCAAGGGGGCAGTAAGGCCAGTTGGCCCCTTTGGGTAAACATTATTGCAGGAAGGATAAGGTGGGGGAAGATAGAACAAAGGGAAAGGTGTTTGATTGACATGAAACAGATGGCAGCATCTTACCACACCCCTTCTTCCTATGTAATAAATACTGTCGAAATGATGTTTTTATTTAGAAACTATCCACCGTTACTTTGTAACCTGTATACTTTCTCCTTGCAAGTTTCATTAAAACCGTTTATTGCGCAATTGATTTCTCCTGTCTTACCTACCATTTTCATAGAACTTTGGAATTTTAGAAATTGCCATCACAACGCGCTGCTCAAAGGGCACATAAGCTCGAGCTCTAGGAGACCAAACGGTAGGGCCTGATATCAGCTCCCGGTGCTTCACCAGACACTCTATTAAGGCTTCACTGGAAAGCGGAGCCTCTGTCCCGCTGGTGTCCGCCAGCTCGCTTGTTAGGTACTCCAGAAAGCAATCGTACCTTACGATGTCCACGTGCGGACCCACGCATCTCACCCGCGGTTCAGGTAAAGGGATCCCGGAGCTGTTCTTCATAGCCACTGCCATTAAAGCGTGTTACGGGAAACTACCTTGTTGGGAGGAATCGAGTGGACAGATAGAGCGTACGGGGGACGCAGATCCTTCACCTGAAAAGCGTGCAAGACTGCAGAACAAACGCAAATGCTTTGTCTCGCTAGAGCAACGCGGTAACACTATCGATGCTGAGTACCGAAGGCTATACTGTGAACTGAGAAAGAAAGCCCTGTCGGACATAAAGGGTCTGGTGAGAGGGCTCGTGGAAAAACTGAGCACAACCTCCGCCTCTTATGACTTCATGAACATGTACGGACTGTGTTCCTTTGACCCCCCTAATGTCACGAGGATCTCGCACCATAAGGGCGAGCCTCTTAGTTGCAAGTTTACCAGGATCACTTGTCCAGAGGACAACTCCAACTCTCATAGACTCATATCAGTCAGTGGGATAATCAGTCCGCTCATCAGCGCACGGGTTGAGCACGGGGAGCTAGAGCTCACTCACTGTGGTGAGTTAGATTACCAAAGGGCTACTGAGGAGGTTGCTAGACTCGATTCCCGGAGTAAAATGAGGGTACCGAGAGTGTACAAAGGGGACTTGGGGAGTACAATCGGCAGCATGGAGAACAGATTCATTTTCACAGTGAGAGAGGACTTGCACACGCTCGGGTGCGCTTACATGCGGATGCTGGTTATAGTTGAACTCTTACACCTAAACATTCTTCATTTCATATATTCCTAGAGCGAGGCCACCGTGGACTGACTGTGACTTTGTGTATTTATGTATGTAGGTGTAATAAAGAAATTGTACAAGTTACACATTGTTTGTATCCCACATTTTTATTGTATACCCAGAACACACCATAGCAGTAGTACAACATACAAAGGTAGCCACAGCAATCCACCACTCTCTACACGTCCAGTACACCCGACCCACCCAAAACAAAACTCATTCAGAGTCTTCGAAAACAAACTCTGCATCAGTGTCGAATACTGTCAGTTCGCTGTCACCCTTGGCCTTCTTAACAGGGCTACCCCAGAGAGGGCCCAGGTCCTCTCTATAGTCCGGGTCAGTCGTAGATTTAACACAAGCAACCTCTGTGAACTCGCCTTTGTTATACCGATCGTGATAGCGAGCGTACAAGAATGGATTGGTCACTACACTGCCAAACCCCAAAGGCTTATACGCAGTAGACAGTATTCTGTGCAAACTACCATTGTGATTACGTGTAGGGTCTTCCTTTAGGGCAATAGTCAGCATAGTCTTCATCATGGTGTTGTTCACAAGCCCCAGCGTGACCGAAGTGAAGGTCCCGAAAAGTTCCTTGTTCCCCGTGGGTCTCTTTTCATCAGGTCCCGTGAACACTTTGCCGTAGCTGAGAGTGCTGCCTTTGTCCTGTCCAGCGAACCCTACCCCGGCGGTGTACATGCAGCTCTCTTCTATGCCGCAGAGTTCTGTCATCAGTTGCGCGCTCTGGTGACGAACCGCAGATGAGAACACCGTCATGGAACTGTTTATGGTAGTCATCACGCTCTCAGTGAAATCACTGTTTGCGTGACTGGGCAGCATGTTCGGGATCGTGCTAAACACTGCGCACTGCATGTAGGCCATCACGTTATCGGACATCAAATAGGAGCAGATCTTGAGGGGCTTATCCCCTGTCTGCCCTCCCATCATTTTCAGCCCTGTGTCCTTTACCATAAGCATCCTATCGCCCATTTGCGGAGCTACGAACCATAGCTTTTTGCTCTTGCTTTCTAAGATCTTACACCCCTGTATACTGCGCAGTACGCTGTGTTCTGTCCAGCTAAGATGCATATCCATCCCTTCTGAGATGTCAACGCCTGCTTCGTTCAGCTCGTACCCGGTGAACAATCTGTAGTATTGCAAACTTGCCTCCGGTTCCTCGTGAGCTTTGTTCCCTGTTTCACCTCTTCTGTTTCTCTTACCCAGTTGCTGATCATAGTAGGGAATGAACATGGGCTTTGTCAGAGTTGCAGCGCACAAAGGGTCGCAAAAGTTAACTTCGAGAAAGGGAGCCGATGCAATGCTCATGATGGTAGCCAGGTGCTTCTCCTGAATGCAGCTGCTCACAAATATAGCCAGCAGCTGAATCAGATATAGGAATAACATGTGCCGAGGCTCCTGTCCCTGTTGGTACATTATATCGTTATAGCGAAGGTCATCCAGGTCGAACAACTCTAGCAGCTTGCGTAGTAAAGTCACAATCTGACCTGCCCTGTTTTTGTTGAACTCAACGAAAACACTTGGGTAGGTGTCATCCCAACCCTCCTCTTTTGAAGGTATTTCAAGTACTGCTTGCCGCAGAGCGGGATCAGTCAGGGTGTTACTGTACAGCGAGAGGACCTTATTCTGAGTGAACAAGTTGCACAGGCCCAGGAACAGCGTGCGTTCGAACTCTCCATTTATCCGAGGCACGCTCTGTAAAGCCAAAAAGTGTCCCAGGTGTTCTGCGTGCACTTTCAGGACCTCAGCGGGGAACAGGTTTGGACAGTGGAGATGCAACACCACGGGAGAATCGAGAAGCACCAGTGCGAACGGGCGCGTGGGACAGGGGTAGAGGATCCCGGAATCGTGCGGTCCCGTGGCTATGCAAAATCCATCCTGTTGCAGGCATACCTTGAGTGTCTTAACACAGTGTGCCATGCTAAACAGCGCAATCCCAGCTCTACACCCAGAATGCAGACACGGATAGTGAAGATGTTGACTTCTAAGTCTAAGATCCCGGAATGCTGTGCGGCTTACAACTTCTGTTTAGAATGAGCTGTGGGATGAGCTGTCCTTAGCCCTGATTGAACCGCAAGGTTGTACCGCTGTGCTGCCAAGTAAAGAGGAGTTAGCTCGTATGCAGGGTCACACGGTTATGGTCAGACTGGCTCTACTGGCTGATTTTTATAGGTTCCAAAAGGATGATTTGGCTTTAAATGAGGAGGGGTCAACGGTGAAGATGTGTGTAATTAGAGCCATGGCATTCCGATTCCTGGCAAAGCAAGGGGGTATCCAGGCAGCGCTCGAACACCTGCCCACGATCCCTGTAGCAGAACAGAGTGCAGCTGTCCGACCGGAGAGGTATGCGAACAGAGCTACCAGGGCAAACCCCAGATACCGAAGCCAGTCACTGCTGGCCGGTAGCACTACGGTGGGTCCAGAGGAACAGGGTTCGTATATCCGACCACGAGCGTGCATGGGAGTGTACGCTCCGCCCACTCCATGCTCAGAAAGGGATTCCTCTCCCACTCTGCATCAGGGCGCTGTACCGATAACAGCTCGGAGCGGTCCCATGGTGGCAACCGGGTTCAGGGTGGTGAATACCACAGAGCCCTGTAATAAATGTAAACCGACACCTGGCCTTATTGGGGCTTCGGTGCGTAAGTGCAGGTGGGAAAGGTTGGGATGTGATAGCAAAAACAAGAATAAATATAATTACATGAACAAGGGGATCATACGGGGCAATAAGACCCTCGGCCCGGAATCTCACAAACGCATGAGAAACGGACAGGATTCTATAAGGTGGTCAAAGATCAGTTTTTCAGTGATGAGGAAATCGTATTACGCAAAGCTCATAAGAGCCTTCCATGTTGTTAAAAAGGTGGGACACCCTATGCTAACACTCAATTCCGAATGGGGCCTGAGTTGCTACTACAAGCTAGCTGTCGCATACACCACGGATCAGCCGCTGGAAATGGCCGCAGCGTGTATACCCGAACTGCGTCAAGCAGTGGACATTATCCACAATGAGCATTTTCAAAAGCTGAGTAAACTAGAGCCCAAGTGTCAGATGCTGCTATACGCTGTGCTCAACTGTCACATCAACTGGGTGGATCATAACCACAGACAGATACTGCTGGTACCCGGGCAACCCAGCGAAATACAAGTTCCTTACGAGGAGGGAGACCTAAGGTGCTCGAGATGTCTAAAGAATCAGACCTTTGTTGTGGAAATTTCTTATACAATGTATTCTGACTGTATAAAGGAGTGAGTCCCACTGTTAAGATAGGTACAGGAATGTGTGGGACCTGGTATTTGCATAGGGGACATCTATTGTCTGTCCAGATGCAGATCAATGGGTTTTAGGACAGGATAGGAGAAGATACAGCAAGGGGGCAGTAAGGCCAGTTGGCCCCTTTGGGTAAACATTATTGCAGGAAGGATAAGGTGGGGGAAGATAGAACAAAGGGAAAGGTGTTTGATTGACATGAAACAGATGGCAGCATCTTACCACACCCCTTCTTCCTATGTAATAAATACTGTCGAAATGATGTTTTTATTTAGAAACTATCCACCGTTACTTTGTAACCTGTATACTTTCTCCTTGCAAGCAAGATTAAAACCGTTTATTGCGCAATTGATTTCTCCTGTCTTACCTACCATTTTCATAGAACTTTGGAATTTTAGAAATTGCCATCACAATTTGGGGGCACGTCCGGGATCCTAATCCTGATCGGTTTTGAGTCCCTTTCCTAACAGGTTAACCGTGCACGGCCAGAGAAAGCTCTGGAATTCTAGTATCGTCCAGAAAAGGCTTATCCTTTGACGGGCTGAGAAAGAGTGCCTGACGGGAGCTGTGACTCGTGCTTGATCAGTACAGGTTTCCTGCGGAAATTGAATTTGGAGGCAAGAACGCAATTCGGTCTAAAAACTTAAAGCTGGACTTTATAGTTTAAAATCTGCAGTAAAAGGTTGGACCTTTTAAAATCTCATTTGTGGGCTGACGAGCTTGACTTCGCTTTCTGGTTGGTTGAGTATAAAGTAGATTTACTGGGTAAATCTGAAACATGGGGACGTGCGACAGTAAATCTTTGCCGGTCTCTCGTGTTTACGCTGGACCGGCAAAGATTATCACTGACGTATATGGTGTTTGGACATGTGAACAATGTTTCTTTGAGTGTTACTAGGTTTTCCGGCGACTGGCGTTTTCATTCGGTGATGGATGCGCGGCCTGTCGGGCTGATTGGAGGTAGATGGCCGTGGTAACGTATGAAAAGTTGTTTGGAAAGCGTAGGCTACGGTGTGTAGACAGTGTGGAGTATAATGATCTGTGTTGTAGTTTTTTTTTTGCTCAGGTTAGATGGCTCGTTCTCCTCTGATCGCCCGTCACCCCACCCCGCGGAGTTCAGCTGGACCGATAGGTGGGTCTCTTTGGAGGCCCGATCGGGACACTGCATCGTTGGAGTCATAAGCTCTGTGGACCTTTTTCGTTGTGAACGTGGAAATGCTGTGGGCCGCTGGAGGCCGTTTTCTGCTCCGCTTTGGAAGTGTTGAGCATGTCTACGAGTTTCAAGAAAAGTTCCAAAAGTGGGGAGTTGTACACACCAGGTGTACACACCCGTAATCTCTTTGGCCTTGCCGCGAGTGATTCAACGGGAACACGCAGGAACGCTGAACCGCCTGAGGGAGGGGTGCGGACGGTCAGACAGGGGACCAGAGGGAGCATCAACCGGTGAGATTGTTCCTTAATACAGTTTTCATATGCTTTAGTAAACAATGTGGTTGATGATTTGATGGTTTTGTAGAAATTGATAGATGGATTTGAGTAAGTATTGTGACTAGAAGTTTTGAGTATTGCAGTCAGGGCGGCTGTAGTTAGAAACATGTCGTTTTTGTTCCATGTCCTGACACCGATTCCCGTGCAGCAGTTGGACTGCGTGATGGAGTATAGCGTGCTCCTGTATGTGTGTTTGTAAGTGTGGTGTTTTGGTTAATAGCGACTGTAGTTAGGCCTGACAACCATTCCTATGCTGCTAACCTATTGCGTTGCGATTAGTGCTGGATTATAAGCGGTTGGACTGCTTGAACATCTGCAATTTAGGTTGGACTTAAATATGCAATTGAGATTGGATCTCATACTTTCAGTGCCTGTAGAAGGCTCCTGTAAATTGCCGCAATTGTTGGTCAGCTTATGGTTTGGATCAGTATGCTACAGAAGTTGTATATGCACGCGCCACTTGTGTTTGTACTGAATGTGGTTATGGCCCGAGTCAAGGGCATTTGTCATTGTCTGGTTGTGGTCGGTCTAGTAAATGCATTTGTCCATTTTGGTATTCCCTGTGCACGAGGGATCCGATTGGCTGCATTGAGTATTCCTTGATAGAATATTGGATCTCGTTTACCGAGGTTGGTGTTAACTTGGAAGTTTTGTAATAGCAATGTTTCGTCTTGTTTGGTGTGCGTTTGGGCGAACGCTTACATTGCGTTGTTAACATGGTTATTATGCGAGGCCTACTCTTTTGGCTTTTCCCTTTGTGCTGAAATTGTGAAATTGAATTTGCCTGATGGCTGGCACACGTGGGAGTGTTAGCCTGCTAACTTAAGTGTTTAAGAGAATATTGTCCGAAATATAATTAGAGGGATAGCTTAGAAATTGGTATAATGATGATTCTGTGATTTGGTAAAATATGGTTTCGTAATGAGGGGTTAAAATAGTGTTTTCTCTCTCCTTGTATGGAGTGGGATGCAGACCATAACGAAAGTTTTAGTATTAAGATAACATGCTGTTTCCATTGAAGACTGGATTCAGCAAATATAGTCATAGCCTGCAAAAGAGGGTAAAATGACTACGGCCCGTTTATTCCCCAAATAGCCAAAGCCAGTTTATTCCCCGTTTAAATAAACCCGTAAAATTAGACGTCCTATTTTAAATGCTAAATTGAGTTTGGTTAAATAATATAGTTTCTCTTATATGTATTTACCAACTATAACTGGGATAATACTTGTGTTTTTAAAACCAGCGCCTGCTACTCATTCATGGAATTTATATCCTTCAATGGTACATTAGTGAACAAATAGGGTATTGATGTAAAGGTGTTTAAGGCTACATTGAGTTTCCTTTGGATTACTTATTGTACCTTGATTATAGTGACGTCATAAATCTGTTTTCTGCCTGGAGCGCCATTCTTAAGAGTTTCTTAATTTCCACCATAATGTTGACTTGTTGTATAGATAATGATAAGTACATTTTTACAAACTGCGAAAATATTAGATAGGTTGGACTCTAAATCTAAAATCTTAAGTTAACGAACGATGTAGGCTAAATTGAGAGGATGGTCTGGGGACCATAAAGGAACATTTGGCCTTGCTAATGGCTTACCATATATGTGTTGAGCTCAGAGCTTCAGGAAGGGTGGGCAGGTCCACTGGGATGGCTTCCGCCACCCTTAACATTATATCAAGGTAGCATATTACTAGGGGTTAAATTCGAGTGTTCAGCCTGTTCTCACACGTGGTAATTTTACCAACACATGTTCAGTTTTGGGATGATAAAACATTAAGTGAAAGCAGAATAAGTTTTCCTTTTGGTTGCTTTAATGTTTACATTTATGATTTCGAATCAAATTGTAGTAAGGGTGGAGACCTTGTGTCATCCAACATTGTTAATTGCTAGAACAAATTTGATGTCTTTGCATGAGATATGCATGGAAGTAGCGATTTTGGCTGACCGCCACTATTTTGAATGACGTAGACTTACATCTAAAATTGAGAAAATTCCCTAGAGTTTAGGAGGTACATTGAGTCATGATGTTTGTTGGTCTCAAATTAGTTTGGCCATTGCCTGTGTAGATGCACATTTTGATATGCTAATTTGGGATTTCCTTCACACGAGCGACCGTGTGTGTGGTACAGTTTTTTTAATTTCCTTTAAGGATGTTTTTCTTATTTTCGGTTGTTTTGGTTGGATATTCAGTTTGCGACGTTTACTGAATGCATGTTAGAATTTTCTTTTTAATTTTGGTCCTGTAATGGTTCTGCTTTCAAGCTTGAAGTCATTTTCTGTCTTGAAAGCAGGGGGGGATTGTATGAAATGATTATCTATAGTGGAAAAGAGTTGAACTTAAGAGTTCAAATGAAAAAGAGTTGAACTTAGAGTTCAAAGCAAATTAAATTGGTACTTAAAGAAGTTACGTGAATAATCTAGTTTGTCAAATTGGGTTTTTGAAATGTATGTTTTATGTGAAATCTAACATGGTTATGGTTGAGTAGAATACATCTTGCCATTTTGAAATGGTTTAGCTAAGCAATAACTAATTTGATGGGTGTGTTACTGTTTAGTTAGTTAATATTTGATTAGAAGTAATCATATTAATCTCATGCATTATGGAATAAGTGGGTAAAAACGTGCAGGGAGCACATTTTGTTATTCCTTACATGTTTACAAAATTTTGCCATGGTTTAATTGATATTGAGAAAATAATTCTGCATCAAGTTATATTTCTGGTAAACAAGTTGAGAAGTCTTACATAGTCTAAATTGTAAAGAGAGGTACAGACCCACTGGAGCACTCCACTCACTGACACAAAAAAAACAGTTTGAGATGGATTTTAACTTGTTTGGACTCTTTAGAAGAGAAACAGACATTATCAAAATTGGGTATTCTAATACTAATTTAAGTTCAGTCCTAGTAAGCAATCATTGGAAAGTTAATGGTTAACAGAGGTTTCTTTGAGGTGAATGAAGAGAAAAAAGGTTGTTTTACTATTGTCAATGCCTGGGGTGTTTCAAGATAACAACAGTGTCCCTTAGTGATAAGGTGACAATCCTTCAAGAACAGGGTCCGTTATCCTTAGGTTAGTAAACCACCCCCCACTCCAGGGAGAGCCCTGTGGTGATAAAGGAGTAAAAAGGGGGGGTCATGATTTATGACAGGATTTCAGAGTGTGTTTGATGTGCTAGGATAATAAGAAGAGATTGAGAAATTCACACTAAGTTTCATCTTGTAGAGAAATTAGGCTAAATAACAGTTATGTTAGCTGACCTTCAAGTTGGTGTGAAATGTTTGATTTGGAATAAGGTATTTGGTCCTTTATGTGAAACAATGGGTGAATTTGATTGTAGTTCCGATACAACACAATCAGATGTAAATTATATAGGTGAACTGAGAATTGTTCATGAACTGCTCTTAGAGAGTGGTACCTCAATGTAAGCAAACTATCTTAACTGATGAGTTTTTGGAACAGTAATGAGATATGTGAAATTGTGTTCTTCTGTTCTTTGTGTTGGTTGTTACACCAACTATAGAAAAGAGTGGAATTGTTATTTTGCTACACTAGCAGAACAGAAGCACCAGAGATGTTAATGTTTTAATGATACTGTTATTGATTTCAACCGTTCTAATCTATTTGGAGAAAAGAAGTAGAGAGATATTAGAAATATAGGGTTTGAGTGTTTGGTAGTGTGTGGTTCTAATGTATCAGCGAGATGCAACAAGCTAACGTGATGGACATATGTGATGATGTACTGTGCAGTTGGAACTTATCTTCTCAAGGATAATTCACACATTCAGATACAGAACACTTGAAAGCGATTCGGCAACAGAGGACTTGCTGGAGCCCAGAGAGAGACTGAGCTTGGCATAAAAGGACAACTGTGAGGTGGCTGAGGTGAGATGGATCTCACAGACACACAGACAGACTGTCCTACAGCTGAGAGAGGAGTCGACTCTGGAGCGCTGCACGTCTAGGTGCTGCACGTCTACAGGATGCTGAGTTCCTGTGAGCTGGACTGACTCGAGTCCTGATGGTTCTGCAATGTGATGGAGAAGGCAACCTCCGACCGAGAGGATGGAGGCGTAGGAAAGATCTACTGCACAACATCATGCTACGCTGATTGGGTCCATACCAGGTACATCTCATCTGCTGTCCAGGTAGCTGAGAGAGGAACCTGGGGTCGACGACACGCTACACGAGGATTGCAGTGTTTGAAGGTTAGACGCAGTGAATTGAAGTCACTGAGGGAAAGTGAATTTTCGGGTGCTAGTAACCAGTCACTTTCTACATGGCCTTTAGCTCTAGAACCTTTAGCTAAAACTGGTCATCTTGGAGTTCACAAAGGAGAACACACAGATTCTCCTGGCCTGGCTGATAAAGCAGCTAGAATGGAGACAACAAGAGCTGTGTCTGCATTTGAGCTATGAAGGACAACACCTTGGAATACACATCTGACTTTTTCGTTCTGTTACATCGACCTGTCAAAGAAATGGTTCATAACTGACTGTCTGACGTTTGGAAGAGCAGAACATTTGTGATGACTTTGGAAGAACATCCAAATGGAACCATGGAGAGGACTTTTCAGTGAATCGAGCAGTTGGCATGAGAGGACTTTGTAACAGTGATGAATTGAAGGATGCATTCAGTGATAGGTGTTTATGATGATTATGACATAAAAGTTTTGCTGTACTATGTTATGATTCTGTATGATGACAATGTGTGATCTTGGATTTTATACGGAAGGTAATGATCTAGAAGAATGTAAAGGAGGATCCAGATATTTCAGATTTGCTCAGTTCTCTAATCACTAAGGATAATAATATTGACTGGGTCATGTTGTTAAAGAGTACTGTTTTGTTGCAGTCTACATCCTAATGAGTGAACTGTTTAAGGTTTGATACCAAGGTTTGACATGGTATCAAGAGGATGGATTGTTGTGGAAATTTCTATGCACAATGTATTCTCTCTGAGTAAAGGACTGAGTCCCACTGTTAAGATAGGTACAGGAATGTGTGGGACCTGGTATTTGCATAGGGGACATCTATTGTCTGTCCAGATGCAGATCAATGGGTTTTAGGACAGGATAGGAGAAGATACAGCAAGGGGGCAGTAAGGCCAGTTGGCCCCTTTGGGTAAACATTATTGCAGGAAGGATAAGGTGGGGGAAGATAGAACAAAGGGAAAGGTGTTTGATTGACATGAAACAGATGGCAGCATCTTACCACACCCCTTCTTCCTATGTAATAAATACTGTCGAAATGATGTTTTTATTTAGAAACTATCCACCGTTACTTTGTAACCTGTATACTTTCTCCTTGCAAGCAAGATTAAAACCGTTTATTGCGCAATTGATTTCTCCTGTCTTACCTACCATTTTCATAGAACTTTGGAATTTTAGAAATTGCCATCACACCTTCCACTCGTCCGAGGTGAAAGGTAACCCAAGAAACATCGACGTGGAATTCGACTTTGAGCAAATGAAATTTGGGTCTTCTTGCTGCGCTGCGCCCATTATAAACGTACCGCTCAGCACCAGAGCTGTCAACACCTGCACGTTCACAGAAATGAAACAGATGTACACGGCTTGTATGAAATGCAAGCATCCGATATTTTCCGAAGTACTAGTGGATATGGAAACGCTCTACTCTCGCTGTGTAGTGTGCACATCCAAAGGTTTATAATATACCCAGAATGGACACTCTCGATTCTACAGACACGAACGTGGCTGCGTTTAGAGTAGTACACAATATACCCTTTGTCATGTTGAAAGATATAATCTGCACGCATTACGGAGCTAAACACTTTGCTGATCACTGGCTGAGATTACAAAACGGAGTATCTGCATACGGTAACAATAATCTCAGCCTTTACTTAAGCATCACAAATACGCTTGGTATAAAGGAAAGGGCAGTCCGGGAAATTGTGAGGGTGTACAGAGATTCAACCGGAATGGGACCCAGGACCAAAGGCAGAGTTGAGACCGTGTCCGAGCAGCAGAAACTGCCTGTCCTAGAGCCAGTGGCCGTGCAGCATTCCCAGCCAGTCCTAGAGCCAGCGGACCCTTCTGTGTTTGATAACGCGCCTATCCAGGCAGCCGAGAGCATTATGGAGCTCCGGGACACCAAAGATATGAATACGTATCTTGAGGCTTTTAAATGTAATACCACTCATAGCTGCTACTTGGACATCCAAGGTCACGTGCCAGAGGGAGATAATTGTGGGTACCGTGGTGTACTAGAAGATGAGAATTTGGAAAAGCCTAAAGTTATCATTGAGGATGAGTGACAGTTCCTTGCATTGTGTACAGTTGGCGATTGGTATACTATATACTGCGTTTTCAAATTTTTCTGTCGCTTGTAACACTGACGATAAACTGTTTGCGAACCCGAGGTTTCACTCATGCCCCCGTATCCCAGAGGAAGAGGAGTTTGTACACCTGCCGTTAGCGAAGAGCGGGGCACCATGGTGCCCGGTCAGAGAAGCGACTGGAGCTCTAGGTGGCATATGACAGTATGTGTGGAAGAGTTAGATACTGTAACCCGTGTGGAGTACACCTGGGTGCAAATGGTGGACATAGAAAAACAGATACCGATGTCTGTAACTCTCACGGAGGCCGGGTTCGACGGGGTGTTTCGTATCCCCCTCGAGTCCGCTGTGATCCCAAGCATGCGTTATATTGTTCTACGGGTTGTATACACGCACTGCAGAGAAAGCTATGGTCTCGTTACAGCCAAACACTTTTCCAACACGTACACTGAGACCAAGGGGCACAAGGTGAAAAGGATCAGCGTTCTAGCCAGAGCGCCACTGGCCTGGGTGAAGATGAACACACCCACCGAAACGGTAGTGGTCCGCACGAACTACCCTTTCACAGGGGACACGTTTTGCGGGTACCAACCCGAGATGCTCGTTTCAAGGATATACGCTAGTATGAACCGTCACCTGCACAACACCTTAGTGTTTACCTCATACACCCCGGACTCTACCGAAAGGGATACTTTGGCCTCAGAATTGGTAAGCGAGACATTGTCCGCACTCGGGGCTCCTCTTGCATTCAAAGTCTTGCACGAACAAGGCAGGTTAACCCTCGAGCGGTTTCGGTGTCAAAGCGAGGGTGAGATCCTAACAAGCCTTTTACCGCAAGATGCTCTTTGGGGCACGTGTGTTTTGTGGCAGCTGGACTCAGAGCTACACACTCTCTCATGCACAACTGTTAACCACCAGACGGACCTGTCACCGGTCTCGTCTTCGGTTCATTGGTTGCGTGTTAGGCTCACGTACGTGGGTTTAGAGGTGACCAGGTGCTCTGGGGGAACAGCTACAAAAGAGGTTATACAGGCTCCATATTGGGGAGTTATTCTCACGGCCCTGTGTTGTGGAGCCTTGGACTGCTGGTCGCGTGAGCTAGAGAAACTCTCTGAGGTGTTGAAAGTAGACTGCCATTTACTCCCGAGTGATCGAGATAAAGCTGAGTTGTGTCAACGCTGCGGGTACGCTTACCGCGCATCACCCACTGTCTGTGAAGCCGAACCTGTAAGAGTTGCAGCTGTGCTGCAGATAGACAAGTTGCTCCTGGGTGGCATCTGCACCACTCTGTGCGCTACTGTCACCCGAAACACAAGTGATGAATTGATTGTGTCAGGATCTGACAGACCCGTAAACCGAGCAGATAGGGAATCTAGATTTTGCCTCAATCACCGTCAGGTGTACAGTGCGAGCTATGAGGAACAATGGGAACTCGAGCACTGCAAGGTAGACCGAGAGGAATACTCTCGGATACGAGCTCAACTCGGCCAGCTGCGAGGACAACAAGGTGCACAAACACCCAATCCCACTGTCCTGCCTCCGTGTGACAAAAGAGCTAGAACAAACCATATCGCATCGTGGTGGGATCATGGATCACGGTGCTACTGGGGACAAGGAGGGTGGGAAGAGAAACAAGAAGGGCCAAGATACAGAACCAGGGAAATGCTCTCTGCGTACAGGGCACGCGAAAGACCGGTACAAGGGCCAAACAGGGAATACGAGAGCAATCAGAAGGAAAGAAGCAGAGCGGGAACCAGACCCAGGCTGGTGGTTATGGCAGAAGGAGTGTCGAGAGGTACAAGAGCAGAGACTCGGATTCAACACGGATAAACAAACGATCCTCAAACACAGGTTCTGGGAGCTCTACCTCTCAGGATCGCAACAGAGGGGAGATGAACACTGTAGACTCTCCACCTCGATCAGACATTGGAAGCGGTTCTCATGCCAGGTTCTTGGATATCATATCAAAACTCTTCCCTTTGGCTACCAAGGTGGAATCCTCACGATCTAGCACAGAGCCTCAGGTGTCCACATCCCAGAACCCAGGATCCTCCATATCTATCTCCCTGGATGAGACCATAGTAGCAGTAGAGGCGCTGTTGAATAATTTCCAAGGCCTGGCTAAGTGGTTTGAAGCGTTTGAGAGTACGAGAGCTCGGGACGTTATAGGTTTCGATCTAGCTATGGAATTGTGTGGATGTTATGATCTTATACTCCGTAGGCTGTGGAATGGTCTACGGGACACATTCCGAGAGTGTACATTTATACAAAGCGCACAACAGGTCAAACACGCGGACCAAGTGCTCAAGTACACACAGGATATTCTAAAGGGGGACATGACCCGTGGACTGAAACCTATCCTCCAAGATCTGTTGTATCCTTACTTAGACACACTGTGTGATGAATACGGAGTCTTAAACACTACTGTCCAGGAAGTGTTACATGATACAACCAACATATCTACCGCGCTGAATGTCGAACAGGCCCTCAAGGTGCAATGTGGTGTAATACTCGATATAGGACATGCTCTCGGACAGATGATCCAGGAACGCAGTGTACAGCTTCAGAGTGCACGGGGTGAGGCCACACAACTCCGGAGTGAGATTACAGAGAATAGACATGAAATCAGCCGTGTGCTCGCTGAGTGTGAGAAAGCAAGGGAAATCGCAAGAGACCTGGAAAATGCTCTCTCTAGCTTGAAACAAAGTGCGAGCGCAGCAGAGTTGTGCCATGGCGATACTGAGAGGACGTGTACTGATACAAACAATCGCATCCGTGCCCTAGAACAGCTGTATGACAATTCTCAGACTAAACATGAGGACCTAGAGGTTTACGTGAGAATGATCACAATGGCACACGAGAAAGAGAAGTCTGAGTGGACCGGAAAACTGCTTGAGTTACACACGTCGCTAGGAACAAAAGAGTCCACAATCGAGATGATCAAGAAGGAACACGTAAGGGCCCAGGGTGAACTTCAACAACAGATCACTACTCTGTCAGGGTGTAATGCCAACTTGAGAGATGAGGTGTCAAAGCTGACCTGTGCTATGGGAGAGGCTGAGGGTGTGCACGCTATAGAGATCAGTAATGCTCGTTTGGAAATGGATGGAATGAGAGACAAGGTGTCTAACCAGCAATACATCGCTGAGGAACTTAGGTGCACAATCCGCATGGGTGAAGAAAAGGAAACGCAACTCCGTAGGACCATTGCAGAGCTTGAAGAGGACAGTGAAGCTCTGGTAACTGTAACCAAAGAATCGCTCAGATGTAAGACAACGTTGAGCTTCCTTGCCAGAGACAATTACTCGATGCCGACACATCTTTCTAGCTAATTTACACGCTGATGCTATGTTCTGCTTCGTAACCTCTGACTGTTTCATCCTAACATCGTTGGTGCCAACGTGGATAACAATATCTCTGTACTCTCTATACTTGCCAGTTTTAGACTTCGCTAGCACCAACCCCAGATTTGCGGCTACGTCGGTGGCTCTGCCCCCCGGTAAACAATGTACGATCGCCGGCTGATTCTTTAGTCTAATACTGCGTGTGATGGAATCGCCAATGACTAAAGTTTTCAGTTTTTCAAGTCCACCGGTAGAACATGCCTGCCGACCATTCCCCTCCGAAGACGGCTCGGGTCTTGACTCCGACTCCAGTGGGGAAAACCTGTTCAAAGTCTCAGTTGGTTTTAGCAACGATTCAGGTTTAACTGGTCGACGGCATTTCTTCCCAGTGACCAAGAGAAAGTTATTGCCCGGCTGCAGGAGCTGTGCCGGGGGGCTAACAAAACTATCGTTTCTACCTGGTGGCACTGACGCAGATTTTTCTATTTCTACACTAGCATAATCCTTGCCTGGCATTTGCGTCAGAAGCCGAGCCTCTAACTCTGCTATCTTTAACTTAAGACGAACATTCTCCTCCGTGTTGTTGCTACAACAATTACAGTGAAAAGGCATTGTAATGATACTTAGCCTCGGGTGTTCAGGGGTGAGTAGTTCTGTTAATTATGTCCAAAAAGAGTCCCGGTGTAGAAAAGTTTGGTAAGAGGTAAACAGATAAATATTGTGTTTGTAAAACTCTAAAATAGAATTTTGACCAATTAGTTTATATCGAGTAAATTCGAAAAAGTTTGGCAGGTAGCCAGGTAGGTAACAGCAGGCAGGGTACAGCACGTCAACAATCCCACAATGCAGTTCGTCTCAGGAAAAACCCAGAATCGAGACTCCAAACGCAGTGGAGACTCCAAACGGCCAACCGCGGATATCTCTGCTGACTTCTCAGTTTGTTCTCGGTCGACCGTTCCCAGCGCTGCTGGGGCAAGAGCAGGTCCACTCCTCTGAACTGTTGGAACGGCCGACCGCGGATATCTCTGCTGACTTCTCAGTTTGTTCTCGGTCGGCCGTTCCCAGCGCTGCTGGGGCAAGAGCAGGTCCACTCCTCTGAATAATTCTATCTCTGTGTGAAACTTTTGCTACGGTTCAGCTGTGGGTAATCTAGAAGGGTTTTCATCAGTGAACTACAATACACTTTTGTCTCTTAGGAACTATCCCACAAGCAAAATAAATTACCTCTGCCTTTGTACGCTGAGAAGTAAGTACGTATACCATTGTAGTGGCTCTTACAGCGTACATGATGTTAATCTCGGTCACATGGACCTAAACAAGCTTTACATAACTTGTGCTCTCTGACATGTCAGGTTTTGAAGCCTACAAGACACGAAAGACTGAGGTGGATTGAGAAGCAGAGGACCGGTCATGACTGGAATCATTTCCACGGTGCCTAATACCGCCACAACCTGGGACCCGATCACACAAATCGCTGATGATGGGCTGTTCCTATGGGACATGGCACTGATTATAATATTAGCCGGTCTCGCATTTATTTCCAGCTTGTACTACATCTATGTGCTAAGTGTGATAACGAGAGGCTACACCACACTGCCTCTGATAATGGTATGATTGAATTTGCTAATAAACATCCACACGGTTTGCGTGACTCATAGTTTTCTTTATTGGCCATACTCAGGAAGTGCAATGACGAAGCTCGCACCCGCTTCTCTGGTGTTTGAGCGAACAAACCTTTCCAGGTTCCGGATTACAGGAGGGGCACACAACTTCTGTCCACCGAACTGATGGGTTCTGTTGAGAGACTGAGTGTGAGTACCCAAACAAAACTGTGACATCCATTGCTTTTTATACATACAAACATCAACTACGGTTACCCGTGTCCACACCGCCGGTCACCAAAGAGTCTGTAGCCTGGATGAAATGGTCATTCACGTGATACAGCGTTTCGTCCAAGGCACATGTTGTGGGAGCGTACACAGGTTCGTACAGAGGAGAATAGACACGTGAGCATGGTTTGTGAATAGGGGGCCTTGACCGTGTGCTATAAATCCTGTGGGTGATCAGGCCCAGCCCAAAAACAGCCATCACTGGAACCGCTATCAAGGTGACCGTGAACCAATCATTCTCGTTGGCAATCCACCAATAATTACTATAGTGCACCATTGCTAAGAGTTTAGAGTCTGCTCCGTTCGTGAAATGTACTGACTGTCTAGTCTACTTGAAACCAGAAATCATGTCCTAGAGAAAGGTTATTTTCTTAGGGAATGGGGTTTTGTATCACAGAGACTGACTCTGTTTCCTCTTTACATCCACTATGAGAATGAACACTCGCCACACACTGTTAGTACACAGGGATTTCATCCGTTTTTTTTATTGTTCAGATCACACACGGTTCACATTTATTATAATTACAGTAAAAGCAAATGCAGCTCAATGCCATTGCCCTTCGCTGTCGTAGTTCAATCCCGGATCAGTAGACACCCAGAACCGCTGTAGGGTTACCAACTCTTAATGTCAACAAAATCAGTTCCTCCACAAGGTCCATTCTTTCGATTTGCGTGAAGATCAGACTCGTAACAAACACTGTGTGATGAAGGTACTTAGACACAATGTTACGGGATAGGTCCCATGCGTTTACCTCCTCAATCTGTCCGTAGGGAATATAACCATAACCCCTCACGATCTCCCATGACAGCAACAGTTTCACACGTTTCAACTCAGCTCTACTCAGGTTCCACATTGCCTGGTCAAAGCCCAGTGTCATCTGGTGATTCCAGCGCATATCACGACTCGCAAGCTCCTCGAGACAGTGCGTTTCGAGATCGGTCACTTTAAATTCAGGGTGGTGCTTTTCGAGTATAACCATCAAGATAGACCACACGACATACTCGGACAGATAGCGGCACATTTCACCGATCAAAGTCTCAGGGTGTTCCAGACACGTGTCCGATCCTCGCTTCTTAAGCATCCGGGTAATTGTCTCTATTACTCGGCCATCGAGTGGCAGATTCGTATGATCTTTTATAGCGGCCACCAGCTTAACAAAGATCGTATTGTTTCTCATTAGGTAGATGACCATTTTGAATCTCCGAGTGAGTTCCATGTTGCTTGTGCACCCTGCTCTCTGAGCTTGGTAGAGATGTGCTTACATTCCGTATGTGAGTGTGTTTATACACACAGTCTGCTACATACCATGGCATAGGATCTGCTTGTCCGACCGAGGCTGGGCTCTCCCACAGCACTAGAGTCAGTTGTAAGGACCCATAGACATATAGCCGGCCGGCCGACTCGCCCGTGGTTGGACACACAGCTCCCATAAATGTGCCCTTATAACGGAAAGTGTTGCCTGGTAAACTTGATCATCACTTGTGTAGCAAACCAGGGTAAGAGCCAAAAGTGGATACTTGTAGCGATCCCAGAGCTATTTGTATTTACCATTTTATATATACATCGACCTAGGTTCATGAACATCACCTAACTCAGCAGGTCATGGCTGTACACTCTTATCTGAAGAAATGGGGCAAGTCTCACTTGAGTGACAGATTCAAGTATTTCAGCTTCGAAAAGTTTCTAGCCATACCACACAAACAGATGAGGGCTGAGTTCGGAGGACCTTTCGCTGGGCAACATCAGGACCTGTGTGATACTCTACATAAGGTGTTGGTGAAGAAACGTTGGTTAGATAAGCGAGAGTGGATACCACCTACTCCACAGAAAAAAAGAACCTCAAACCTCGACCGTTTAACGCGGACCATCAAGAGACTCTCGGTGTGTGATCACGTGAGCTCAAAGAAAATACTCTTCCCCCATTCAGCTGGTGACACAGACCCGATTCTCACCGAGTACGAGGATACAGAGGACCAGGATACAGAGGACGAGGATACAGAGGACAGTGTATCCGTAAAGGCTGGGCAGCCCCATGAGATCGCACAATCTGAGCGGGAAGCCGGGATCTTTTAACAGATTAATTCACCTAATGAGGTATAATGGGGAACGTGGGTGTCCTGGTACCAGGATGCTCACAACCAGAGTGGAAAGAGTTACACTGAGGCTTCCACCCGCGCTCCGGAGCTACTACTTCAGGAAAAGAACTACAGTAACCGAGTACCGCGCCTACGTACCTGTGAATGGTGCCTTGTGATGTAAGAAATAAAAACGCTTTTGTACATCGATATGTGAATGGTCAGTTGTCTTTTATTTTTTGACAAATCTGTTTCCACATGATAATACAGAATTGCAGGTACACCAAATCACATACAAATCATCAAATGTTTTTAACACATAACCTATTGCATATACAACATATCATAGAATAACATTCCATGACTTAGCATTAGACCTGGTCCTGTGTCCCTGTGAATATGTCAACGTTCATCACTGAGTAACTCAAGCAGCATTCCCGAGTACACACGTAATGCTAGATCCGTACGGAGACACATGCCGAGGTTCGTACATTCCGGGGTGCTCACTTCCCCACGTATGCGTAGCTCCGGGTTGATATCTCTGCCAAGGTTCGTACATTCCGGGGTGCTGACTTCCCCACGTATGCGTAGCTCCGAGTAGACTTCCCTGCCACGGTTCGTGTATTCCAGGGTGGGCACTTTCCCATGTAGGCCTATATTCAGGTGGATACGCGTGCCTAGGTTCGTGTTTGTAGAAGCACCTAACTCCAAAGTAGCATGTTCCCTGACCTTCAGCAAAGTGTCGACATGGTATACGCGCCATACCACCCATGTATTTCTTGATAAGTTTCCGCTTTTCATGTATATCTTCGACCCAGTAATCACTCGGTACGAAAAAGGGTGATCTGGTTCGACACACAGGGCACAATTTAGCGGTTTTGTTATAGCGGGACGCTCTCCACATGCGGATGCACCCGAGACAATAACAGTGGCTGCATTTGGGCAGAATTCCGAATCTACGCTCCTTTGGAATGTCTTTGTCGAATACCACCTCCAAGCACACATTACACTCCTTCTCTCTACTGCGCTGGATTGCAAGCGAGATCTCTTCGTGTGCCTCTATGCGTTCCGTGGGGTACCCAGAGCGCAGTCCCGCTACCTTAATGCTCTCACCCGGACCACGGTGCGGCTGCCCTGGTACAGAAGCAAGGTGGTTCACACTGTACACCATCCCTGGACCTCCGGATGTTGCTGCTGCTGCTGCTGTCATTGTTACCATTGCTCTCTGCAGTGCTTAGCCTGATTGCCCTGCTGAGGCTGACTATTAGTGATCATAAAGCAGCGATCCTGCCCAGGTCACTATTATCCGACCGTCGTTAACCCAGCTCTGCGTACATGGTATGCTGTTACACAGTGTAAAGTCTACAGGGACATCGTGTGCCAAAAGATATGTAACGTTCCATATGCGATTGATATACACTGATACTGTGTTTACATGTTTTTCCAATACACACCTAATACTCATCCTCACTGTCAACGTTTGAATCTTAACATCCTGTGCTGAACACCCTTTTTTTCTTTGCTTTATGGTCCGGACCCTTGAAAGGTTTGTTGCGTGACGGTTCATTTAATTGTTGCTCATTTGGGTCTGTGTATAACTGCTTGTTGTTTCGGTGCAACGGGAGCGGCTGATCATGGAGCTTGGTGTAGTTCATCTCTCGTTGATACTTGCCGATTTGATGAGGTGGCCGCTGTGCTGGATACCGATGATTCTCTAAAGATTTAGGAGACTGTTGATACTGCTGTTGCGTAGGTGGATACCGATGACTCTCTAGAGATTGAGGTGGCTGTTGCTGCGGCTGCTGCTGATGATGATGGTAATTGGGGAACACACTCATGAAGTTGCCCTCTGGGATAGGTGGGGCCGAAGGGTAGTTCGTACACACTTTACTATCGAGCCAGCTCCCGGGTACATCCACTAAGGGAGCCACGGTTTTCTTGGGTTCCCATGGAGACATGTGGCCATCGCGTTTACCCGTGAAACCCTGCTGATTGTAGGTCATAGGTGCCGCTGAACTCATGCAGTAACGAAACAACAGATATATGTAGTATCTTGAGAGTTTACGGGTCTCCAATGCTATCTGATCGGGAATAGGCCTGTCCTGAGACAGAGTAGTACTGTATTCCATGTTGTGGAGAGACTCTAGATCCGCTCTTGGTATGTACAACGTGTCCGCCCTCTGCCACATATCCCGCAATAGCTGCAGGGTCATCTGAAGCGTGCCCGCTTCTTTGAACCCAGTCTCTTGCAACAATCCCGTAGCAGGGGCACCTGCCACTATCAGGCATTCGAACAGCGATACGGAAGCGTGGTCGGAGAACACGATCCGTCTACGTATCGAGCCGTTCATCTCCTATTTACTACTACCCTACAGGTGCTACAGATAGGCGCGTGGTCCGTAGGATTCGGGTGATAATGGCTCCGGTCAGGGATCTAAACAGATGCAATGTAGAAAGGTTGTTAGCGATGGTAGAGCGTTACAGTCTCTATCACGTTAAGACCTTGTGTTACAACGATGTGCAAGGTGTGCTCGAGTGGCTCGGGGGACCCGGTGGCAATTTCACCTTCACACACACCGAAGATACCGTACAGGTACTTAATAGGTTTATCGGACTGCATAACCTAAATAAAGTAGTAGTGATGGGTATCGACCAGGACCCTGTGGTCGAGGGGAAAGATCATATAGTGGTACACACAAAACGAAAGAGCGTACCGACAATCAGGAACTGTACATCTGACTCGATCATACTGTTCCTGGTGGTGAAATGTAATGCGATAGCCCCGTACACTCAGGAGCTGTACACGTTGATAAGGGACGCGCATAACATAGTCAAGAACACCCACACTTCCCTATTCCCGAAGTTCGAAACGTGCCCAGTTCAGCAACTCGAGGTCGCCACATCTCAGCAAGCGTATCCAGTGATAGACGGGTTTCTACCCTCGAGCTACAGTACAACTGAACCCAGGATGCCCCTCGTGACCGTAGACAGCTTTGGTCGACGATACGAGCCCCTAGAGTGTACCGTATCCTCGGACACAAATCCGTGGAGCCTCTATGCGGGGATATCCATACCTACCGATCCTACATGTGACATTGATATAGAAAAGCTTGTAACCACCCCCGGGAAAGGGTCGAGGAGGATTTGGGGTCGCTGTTCCGATCAACAAGCACCAAGTAGTAAAAACCAACCTGTTTCCAGAAATGGTGAACTGGAGCCTTCCTTTCATAGACAGGGAGTTCAATCGCTATGCGCACATCGCATCCCAGGTAGAAGAGGTGCTGATCGGGTTTTCAATAAAACACCCAAACATCCTGCGCACATTTGGAGGCTTCTGGTGCGAGATCCCCAACTACCAGTTAGGAGGTAGAGCCGTACACGTAATGGAACGAGCCCTTGTCTCGCTGCAGGAGTTCATGTGGCGTATAGACGAAAGAAGGATCGTACCCATGGTTGAACTAGACACCTTGCGAGGGTTGGAATACCTGAGATCCAAGGCCATCCAGCACAGGGACTTCACCTTCAGGAACGTGTTGGTCTGCCACCAGCCTAATAGAAAGCCTGTACCTTTCACTTTCAAGATCAGCGATTTCGGTACCGCTTGCAACTTCACTACGCCAGACCAACCGCGGGGTAACCATACTAACATGGCCCCTGAGGTACTATGGTGTTGGACCTCATCTACCGGGAGTGACATATTCAGCTGGTTCTGCGTGATGTGGGAGTTACACAGCGGCTTCCTGTTGTTCCCGTTCAAGAAGGGCAAGCTAGGTTACTGTAGGAAAACATATGCTGAGAGTCTATCCAATCTGCTTGGTGTTTACAGCCCGGAGAACACGGACTCGTTCGAGCTCGAATACATGAAAGCTATCAACGCCCGAGTCCTTCACGCAAAATACAAAGACAGCAGGCCTACTGTCCATAGGATACAGGCGAATCTTGATAGAATGGGTGCAAACATTGCGGACAAGCAGTTTATCTCATTGGGAGCGCTGTGCATTACACTGTTCCCTCAAGAGAGGTGGTCTCCTTCCAAACTGCTGAGCCTCACTCGGTACCAGTTATTGAGTAAGGATATAAGCGAGGCACGGTCACCCTCGGAACGGATTCCCTCATCCATTCATCTCGGGGAGTATAGACCGACCGATATAATAGTGGGGCACGATTGTGACCCAGTGGAACTCATTAAACTAGTGAATGAAAGAGACCAGAAAGGATTACCGGTTACAGTGTTCCGTTCCGAACCAAAAGTTCACTATGGCATAGACACCCTGAGATTGGCACCTGATTTCATCCAGCCTTACGAGTGGTACGCGCAAAAGGTTGCAATGCTCACAGGTGTATATGAGAGCGAGTATACAAGCATGTGTAACAAACGCAAGGCTAGTGACCTACACAACCCGGCTGAGGTGATACACGCAAAAAAGGCCCCGGGGTTACAAGTAGAAAATCCGGACGACAATGAGACTATCGTGGTCCGAGGTCAACAATGTATGGTTACTCCTGGAGCCGTGGTCTACGATGTGACACAGAGAATCGAACGGGAAGAGGAGCTTCCGTCCCTTATACTCAACGAACCTGATGGCATGGAAAGTACGTTCAGCCACATTTCTGAGACTATAGATGCGTGCCTGTACGATGCGCATGAGTTGGCTTTGGACGAAAACCCGCTCCCTGCGTTGACATGCAGCGATATACGTAGAGGGATAATCGAGGGTCATGGTTCAGACATGTGTTCGTTAAGCGATATTTTGAATATGGTTCAACACACCAGCCATACGCAGCTAGCATCCGGAGTGGGCAGCCTAATCGGAGATGACGCACAAGGGAACGATATCGCTGCAAGTGTCGAATCTGGAGTGGGCAGCTTAATCCACGATGACACACAAGGGAAGGATATCGCTGCTAGTGTCGAATCGAGCACAGAGCCAGACCGGGGACCCGTGGACGAACCGTGTGGTACGGTGACTGTGCGAGGCAAGAAGATGGATGGGGAGATATCTACAAACATCATCATTCTCAAGAGTCACAACGAGAAGGAGATAGCACGTTTCAAAGAAAACGTGATCCTCCTGTCACAAAGCATGACTCGAATGTACCCTCTCATATTCGCTGGTCCCCGGCACGGATTGTGTAAGTGCTCTAAGCGCAATGATACGCTCATGTTCCAGTACGTGCAGTTGTTCGAAGAATGCAAGCAAGTGTCACGCTGGAACATTTCAGATTCGCCAAATTCTGTTTACGTGTTCCTGATGCAAATCTTTCTGACACTTAAGGCCGTGTTAGACATAAAGCTGTTACCCGTGTACATGACAGAATGGCAGGATCTCCTGATCGGTAAAGGAGCTGTGATGATCGACATTGTGCCTTATCTCAGCAGGAACTTCAACAAACCACAACCCTCCATGTTCGGGGAACAATGTAGGAGCTTGGTCAGTCTGTGTACCACTATGGTGGAAAAGCACTTACCTACACGAAGGGACGTCGTCGGCGCCAGCCGCGCAAAAGGCCTGAAAAAATACTAGCCTCCCGTACTTGGTGTACCCCCCCTTTTTTTCGCCCTAAAAATAGGCCGCCCCCCTGGTAAAATCCGTACGGTCTTCCAGTCCGCCAAAGTCGAAACGGCGCGTCTCTGGGGCCCCCGGGGCCCGAGATATGATTTTTTTCCCGAAAAGTGCCAAAAACCGCGCTACCGGACAATTCCACCAGGTGGCATGCGACCGTACTAGCCTAATGCCGGGATTGCGTGGCAAATGTACGCCGGCCTGAGCCGCGCAATGCATTGCCGGCGCCAATGTAATACATTGCAAATGTACGCCCGATGGGATTCCCCATGATACGCGTCAGTACATGCTCCGAGGGTCCAAATTTGTAAAATACTGGCCAAATGTACACGCGATACTTCTCAATTGTACGCCCAATGGGAATCCCCATAATACACATCAGTGCATACTCCCACCGGTCGAAATTTGTAATTTACTTGCCAAATGTACACGCGATACTTTCCAATTGTACGCCCAATGGGATTCCCCATACTACATATTAGGACATACTCCCCCGGTCCAATTTTGTAATTTACTGGGCAAATGTACATGTAATACTTCCCAATTGTACGCACAATGGGATTATCAATAGAACACATGGGAACATGCTCCCCCGGTCCAAATTTGTAAAATACTGGCCAAATGTACACGCGATACTTCCCAATTGTACGCCCAATGGGATTTTCAATAGAACACATGGGAACATACTCCCCCAGTCCATATTTTGAACAATACTGGGCAAATGTACATGCTGTACTTCCCAATTGTACGCCCAATGGGATTACCCATACACTTAGGTCCAAACTCCCCCAAGTGCAAATTTGGAGGTTTACACTACAATCACTGCTACACAGGATGTTTCTCAGTACAGGGGTACATCCAGAAACAGTGAAATAGATAACCAGATACATGGTATGACAACTGTCCATATGCAGTGTATTACATTGCCGGTGGCAGTGTAATACATTGCAAATGTACACATACTCCCCCAGTCCAAATTTTGAACAATACTTGGCAAATGTACATAATATACTTGCCAAATGTACGCCTAATGGAATTACCCATAATACACTTCACTCCATACTCCCCCAGTCCAAATTTTGAAATTTACTGGGCAAATGTACATATCCAGTGTATTACATTGCCGGTGGCTGTGTAATACATTGCAAATGTACACAAAATTGGATTATCAATAGAACACATGGGAACATACTCCCCCAGTCCAAATTTTGAACAATACATGGCAAATGTACAAGCTATACTTGCCAAAAGACCACCCAATGGAATTACCCATAATACACTTCACTCCATACTTCCCCCAGTCCAAATTTTCAAATTTACTGGGCAAATGTACATTTTCAGTGTATTACATTGCCGGTGGCAGTGTAATACATTGCAAATGTACACAAAATTGGATTATCAATAGAACACATGGGAACATACTCCCCCAGTCCAAATTTTGAACAATACTTGGCAAATGTACATAATATACTTGCCAAATGTACGCCTAATATAATTACCCATAATACACTTCACTCCATACTCCCCCAGTCCAAATTTTGAAATTTACTGGGCAAATGTACATTTTCAGTGTATTACATTGCCAGTGGCAGTGTAATACATTGCAAATGTACACAAAATTGGATTATTAATAGAACACATAGGAACATACTCCCCCAGTCCAATTTTTGAACAATACTTGGCAAATGTACATAATATACTTGCCAAATGTACGCCCAATGGAATTTCCCATAATACACTTCACTCCATACTCCCCCAGTCCAAATTTTGATATTTACTGGGCAAATGTACATATCCAGTGTATTACATTGCCGGTGGCTGTGTAATACATTGCAAATGTACACCCAATGGAATTACCCATACACTTCGGTCTAAACTCCCCCAATTGCAGATTTGGATGTTTACACTATAATCACTGCTACACAGGATGTTTCTCATTACATGGGAACATCCAGAAACATTGAAATAGATAACCGGTTACATGGTATGACTACTGTCCATATGCAGTGTAGTACATTGCAAATGTACACCCAATGGAATTACACATAATGCACTTCACTTCATAATCCCCTTGTCAAAATGTTGATATTTACTGGGCAAATGTACATGCTATACTTCTCAATTGTAAGCCCAATGGAATTATCCATAATACACTTCACTCCATACTCCCCCATTCCAAATGTTTCATTTACTGGGCAAATGTACATGATTTACTTCCAATTTGTACACCCATTCCCCAGGCTACAGGAGTCTTGGAGATTGCCCTTCCTCTGGTCCCCCTCTCGCAGCCTCTGGTCCACCTCTGTCCCTCTGGTCCCCCTCTCTCCCAGCCTCTGTTCCCCTTCCTGGGCAGCATTCTGGGCTCAAACAGCCTGGGCCTGCCCACCTCCATAACCTGGTGCTCCCTGAGGGCCAGAGTACCCTCTCTTAAGCACCCTCCACTGACTAAACCAAGATAGCCACGGCCCCAGGAAAAATGGACACCAGGTAACACAAATCCACTTTTGGGCACTTGGGAACCCTCTGGACTTAGTCTGATTTCCGAAAAGTTTTTGGTCACCAGTGAACCCTCTGGACTTGGTCTTATTTTAGAATTTTTTTTGGGCACCTGGTAACCCACACTCTGGACTTAGTCTGATTTCCGAAAATGTTTTGGGCACATGGTTACCCAAACTCTGGACTTAGCCTGATTTCCGAAAATGTTCTGGGCACCTGGTTACCCACACTCTGTTTTACTGGGCAAATGTACATGATTTACTTCCAATTTGTACACCCAATTTCCTGGCTACAGGAGTCATGGAGATTGCCCTTCCTTTGGTTCCCCTCTCCCAGCCTCTGGTCCCCCTACCTGGGTAGCACTTTGGGCTCTGGGCACCTGGGACTACTGGGCAAATGTACACGCAATACTTCCCAATTGTACGCCCAATGGGATTCCCCATACTACACATTAGGACATACTCCCCCGGTCAAAATTTGTAATTTACTGGGCAAATGTACACGCAATACTTCTCAATTGTACGCCCAATGGGATTCCCCATAATACACATCAGGACATACTTCCCCAGTCAAAATTTGTGATTATTACTGGGCAAATGTACATGCAATACATCCCAATTGTATGCCCAATGGATATACCCATAATACACTTCACTCCATACTCCCCCTGTCCAAATTTTGAAATGTACTGGGCAAATGTACTTAGAATACTTCCCAATTGTGCACCTAATGGGATTACCCCATAGAACACATTTGTACATACTTCCCCTTTCCATTTCTTGACATTAACAGGACAAATTTACATAGAAAAAAACTCAGGTAGGCCAACTCCTGTACATTTGCAATGTAAATGAATGGGTAGGAAATACTGCCCAATTGTACATTTGAAGGAAACATCTTAAAGGCATGGGAGTTGGATTTTCCAAGTGTACATCAAGAAACAAATGTGTTGCACATTATTATTATTATGCATTTTAAGGCTTTTCTTCAATGTACAATTGGGCAGTATTTCCTACCCATTCATTTACATTGCAAATGTACAGGACATGTCCTTACCTACTCGTGTACATTTGCAATGTAAATGAATGGGTAGGAAATACTGCCCAATTGTACATTTGAAGGAAACATCTTAAAGGCATGGGAGTTGGATTTTCCAAGTGTACATCAAGAAACAAATGTGTTGCACATTATTATTAAGCATTTTAAGGCTTTTCTTCAATGTACAATTGGGCAGTATTTCCTACCCATTCATTTACATTGCAAATGTACAGGACATGTCCTTACCTACTGTGATGGCAATTTCTAAAATTCCAAAGTTCTATGAAAATGGTAGGTAAGACAGGAGAAATCAATTGCGCAATAAACGGTTTTAATCTTGCTTGCAAGGAGAAAGTATACAGGTTACAAAGTAACGGTGGATAGTTTCTAAATAAAAACATCATTTCGACAGTATTTATTACATAGGAAGAAGGGGTGTGGTTAGATGCTGCCATCTGTTTCATGTCAATCAAACACCTTTCCCTTTGTTCTATCACACACGTCAAATGCTATCTTCCCCCACCTTATCCTTCCTGCAATAATGTTTACCCAAAGGGGCAAACTGACCTTACTCCCCCTGTTGTATATCTTCTCCTATCCTGTCCTAAAACCCATTGATCTCCATCTGGACAGACAATAGATGTCCCCTATGCAAATACCAGGTCCCACACATTCCTGTACCTATCTTAACAGTGGGACTCACTCCTTTATACAATCAGAATACATTGTATAAGAAATTTCCACAACAATCCATCCTCTTGATACCATGTCAAACCTTGGTATCAAACCTTAAACAGTTCACTCATTAGGATGTAGACTGCAACAAAACAGTACTCTTTAACAACATGACCCAGTCAATATTATTATCCTTAGTGATTAGAGAACTGAGCAAACTGAAATGTCTGGATCCTCATTTACATTCTTCTAGATCATTACCTTTCGTATAAACACCAAGATCACACATTGTCATCATACAGAATCATAACATAGTACAGCAAAACTTTTATGTTAAAATCATCATAAACACCTATCACTGAATGCATCCTTCAATTTATCACTGTTACAATGTTCTCTCATGCCAATTGCTCAATTCACTGAAATGTCCTCTCCATGGTTCCATTTGGATGTTCTTCCAAAGTCATCACAAATGTTCTGCTCCTTCAAACGTCAGACAGTCAGTTATGAACCATTTCTTTGACAGGCCGATGTAACAGAACGAAAAAGTCAGACGTATATTCCAAGGTGTTGTCCTTCACAGCTCAAATGCAGACACAGCTCTTGTTGTCTCCATTCTAGCTGCTTTATCAGCCAGGCCAGGAGAATCTGTGTGTTCTCCCTTGTGAATTCCAAGATGACCAGTTTTAGCTAAAGGTTCTAGAGCTAAAGGCCATGTAGAAAGTGACTGGTTACGAGCACCAGAAAATTCACTTTTCCCTTAGTGACTTCAATTCACTGCGTCTAACCTTCAAACACTGCAATCCTCGTGTAGCGTGTCGTCGACCCCAGGTTCCTCTCTCAGCTACCTGGACAGCAGATGAGATGTACCTGGTATGGACCCAATCAGCGTAGCATGATGTTGTGCAGTAGATCTTTCCTACACCTCCATCCTCTCGGTCGGAGGTTGCCTTCTCCATCACATTGCAGAACCATCAGGACTCGAGTCAGTCCAGCTCACAGGAACTCAGCATCCTGTAGACGTGCGGCACCTAGACGTGCAGCGAGCCAGAGTCGACTCCTCTCTCAGCTGTAGGACAGTCTGTCTGTGTGTCTGTGAGATCCATCTCACCTCAGCCACCTCACAGTTGTCCTTTTAAGCCAAGCTCAGTCTCTCTCTGGGCTCCAGCAAGTCCTCTCTTGTTGAATCGCTTTCAAGTGTCCTGTATCTGAATGTGTGAATTATCCTTGAGAAGATTAGTTCCAACTGCACAGTACATCATCACATATGTCCATCACATTAGCTCGTTGCATCTCGCTGATACATTAGAACTACACACTATTAAACACTCAAACCCTATATTTCCAATATCTCTCTACTTCTTTTCTCCAAATAGATTAGAACAGTTGAAATTAATAACAGTATCGTTAAAACATTAACATCTCTGGTGCTTCTGTTCTGCTAGTGTAGCAAAATCACAATTCCACTCTTTTCTATAGTTGGTGTAACAACCAACACAAAGAACAGAAGAACACAATTTCACATTTCTCATTACTGTTCCAAAAACTCATCAGTTAAGATAGTTTGCTTACATTGAGGTACCACTCTCTAAGAGCAGTTCATGAACAATTCTCAGTTCACCTATATAATTTACATCTGATTGTGTTGTATTGGAACTACAATCAAATTCACCCATTGTTTCACATAAAGGATCAAATACCTTATTTCAAATCAAACATTTCACACCATATTGAAGGTCAGCTAACATAACTGTTATTTAGCCTAATTTCTCTACAAGATGAAACTTAGTGTGAACTTCTCAATCTCTTCTTATTATCCTAGCACATCAAACACACTCTGAAATCCTGTCATAAATCATGACCCCCCCTTTTTACTCCTTTACCACCACAGGGCTCTCCCTGGAGTGGGGGTGGTTTACTAACCTAAGGATAACAGACCCTGGTCTTGGAGGATTGTCACCTTATCACTAAGGGACACTGTTGTTATCTTGAAACACCCCAGGCATTCACAATAGTAAAACAACCTTTTTTCTCTTCATTCACCTCAAAGAAACCTCTGTTAACCATTAACTTTCCAATGATTGCTTACTAGGACAGAACTTAACTTAGAATTAGAATACCCAATTTTGATAATGTCTGTTTCTCTTCTAAAGAGTCCAAACAAGTTAAAATCCATCTCAAACTGTCATAGAGTGGAGTGCTACAGTGGGTCTGTACCTCTCTTTATGCAATTTAGACTATGTAAGACTTCTCAACTTGTTTACCAGAAATATAACTTGATGCAGAATTATTTTCTCAATATCAATTAAAACATGGCAAAATTTTGTAAACATGTAAGAAATAACTAAATGTGCTCCCTGCACGTTTCTACCCACTTATTCCATAATGCATGAGATTAATATGATTACTTCTAATCAAATATTAAACTAACTGAACAGTAACACACCCATCAAATTAGTTATTGCTTAGCTAAACCATTTCAAAATGGTAAGATGTATTCTACTCAACCATACCCATGTTAGATTTCAAATAAAACATACATTTCAAAAACCCAATTTGACAAACTAGATTATTCACGTAACTTTTTTAAGTACCTATTTAATTTGCTTTGAACTCTAAGTTCAACTCTTTTTCATTTGAACTCTTAAGTTCAACTCTTTTCCACTATAGATAATCATTTCATACAATCCCCCCCTGCTTTCAAGACAGAAAATGACTTCAAGCTTGAAAGCAGAACCATTACAGGACCAAAATTAAAAAGAAAATCGATAGTTAGGAGGAATCTAACATACATCCAGTAAATGTCGCAAACTGAATATCCAACCAAAACAACCGAAAATAAGAAAAACAAAGGAAATAAAAACTGTACCACACACACGGTCGCTCGTGTGAAGGAACTCCCAAATTAGCATATCAAAATTTTCATTTACACAGGCAACGGCCAAACTAAGTTGAGACCAACAAACATCATGACTCAATTTACCTCCTAAACTCTAGGGAATTTTCTCAATTTTAGATGTAAGTCTACGTCATTCAAAATAGTGCCAGTCAGCCAAAATCTCTACTTTCACGCATATTTCATGCAAATACATCAAATTTGTACTAGCAATTAACAATGTTGGATGACTTAAGGTCTTCACCCATACTACAATTTGATTTGAAATCATAAATGTAAACATTAAAGCAACCAAAAGGAAAACTTATTCAGCTTTCACTTAATGTTTTATCATCCCAAAACTGAACATGTGTTGGTAAAATTACCACGTGTGAGAACAGGCTGAACACTCGAATTTAACCCTTAGTAATATGCTACCTTGATATATTGTTAAGGGTGGCGGAAGCCATCCCAGTGGACCTGCCCACCCTTCCTGAAGCTCTGAGCTCCACACATATATGGTGAGCCATTAGCAAGGCCAAATGTTCGTTTATGGTCCCCAGACCATCCACTCAATTTAGCCTACATCGTTCGTTAACTGAAGATTCTAGATTTAGTGTCCAACCTATCTAATATTTTCGCAGTTTGTAAAAATGTGCTTATCAGTATCTATACAACAACTCAACATTATGGTGGAAATTAAGAAACTCTCAAGAATGGCAATCCAGGCAGAAAACATATGTATGACGTCACTATAATCAAGGTACAATAAGTAATCCAAAGGAAAACTCAATGTAGCCTTAAACACCTTTACATCAATACCCTATTTGTTCACTAATGTACCATTCCAGAATATACATTCCATGAACAAGTATCATGCGTTGGTTTTAAAAACACAAGTATTATCCCAGTTATCGTTAGAAAACACCTTTATTTAACCAAACTCAATTTAGCATTTAAAATAGGACGTCTAATTTTACGGGTTTATTTAAACGGGGAATAAACTGGCTTTGGCTATTTGGGGAATAAACAGACCGTAGTCATTTTACACTCTTTTGCAGGCTATGACTATATTGGCTGAATCCAGTCTTCATAGAAAACAGCATGTTACCTTAATACTAAAAACTTTTGCTATCGTCTGCATCCCACTCCATACAAGGAGAGAGAAAACACTATTTTAACCCCTCATTACGAAACCACAGGACCATATTTTACCAAATCACAGAATCATCATTATACCAATTTCCAAGCTATCCCTCTAATTAAACTTATGCCATTATTTTCTTAAACTCCTAAATTAGCAGGCTAACACTCCCACGTGTGCCAGCCATCAGGCAAATTCAATTTCAACACAAAGGCAAAAGCCAAAAGAGTAGGCCTCGCATAATAACCATGTTAACAACGCAATGTAAGCGTTCGCCCAAACGCACACCAAACAAGAAGAAACATTGCGATTACAAATACTTCCAAGTTAACACCAACCTCGGTAAACGAGATCCGATATTCCATCAAGGAATATACAATGCAGCCAATCGGATCCCTCGTGCACAGGGAATACCAAAATGGACAAATGCATTTACTAGACCGACCACAACCAGACAATGACAAATGCCCTTGACTCGGGCCATAACCACATTCAGAACAAACACAAGTGGCGCGTGCATATACAACTTCTGTAGCATACTGATCCAAACCATAAGCTGACCAACAATTGCGGCAATTTACAGGAGCCTTCTACAGGCACTGAAAGTATGAGATCCAATCTCAATTGCATATTTAAGTCCAACCTAAATTGCAGATGTTCAAGCAGTCCAACCGCTTATAATCCAGCACTAATCGCAACGCAATAGGTTAGCAGCATAGGAATGGTTGTCAGGCCTAACTACAGTCGCTATTAACCAAAACACCACACTTCACAAACACACATACAGGAGCACGCTATACTCCATCACGCAGTCCAACTGCTGCACGGGAATTGGTGTCAGGACATGGAACAAAAACGACATGTTTCTAACTACAGCCGCCCTGACTGCAATACTCAAAAAAACTTCTAGTCACCATACTTACTCAAATCCATCTATCAATTTCTACAAAACCATCAAATCATCAACCACATTGTTTACTAAAGCATATGAAAACTGTATTAAGGAACAATCTCACCGGTTGATGCTCCCTCTGGTCCCCTGTCTGACCTTCCGCACCCCTCCCTCAGGCGGTTCAGCGTTCCTGCGTGTTCCCGTTGAATCACTCGCGGCAAGGCCAAAGAGATTACGGGTGTGTACACCTGGTGTGTACAACTCCCCACTTTTGGAACTTTTCTTGAAACTCGTAGACATGCTCAACACTTCCAAAGCGGAGCAGTAAACGGCCTCCAGCGGCCCACAGCATTTCCACGTTCACAACGAAAAAGTCCACAGAGCTTGGCCACGTTATGACTCCAACGATGCAGTGTCCCGATCGGGCCTCCAAGGAGACCCACCTATCGGTCCAACTGAACTCCGCGGGGTGGGGTGACGGGCGATCAGAGGAGAACGAGCCATCTAACCTGAGCAAAAAAAAACTACAACACAGATCAATATACTCCACACTGTCTACACACCGTAGCCTACGCTTTCCAAACAACTTTTCATACGTTACCACGTCCATCTACCTCCAATCAGCCCGACAGGCCGCGCATCCATCACCGAATGAAAACGCCAGTCGCCGGAAAACATAATAACACTCAAAGAAACATTGTTCACATGTCCAAACACCATATACGTCAGTGATAATTTTTGCCGGTCCAGCGTAAACACGAGAGACCGGCAAAGATTTACTGTCGCACGTCCCCATGTTTCAGATTTACCCAGTAAATCTAATTTATACTCAACCAACCAGAAAGCGAAGTCAAGCTCGTCAGCCCACAAATGAGATTTTAAAAAGGTCCAACCTTTTACTGCAGATTTTAAACTATAAAGTCCAACTTTAAGTTTTTAGACCGAATTGCGTTCTTGCCTCCAAATTCAATTTCCGCAGGAAACCTGTACTGATCAAGCACGAGTCACAGCTCCCGTCAGGCACTCTTTCTCAGCCCGTCAAAGGATAAGCCTTTTCTGGACGATACTAGAATTCCAGAGCTTTCTCTGGCCGTGCACGGTTAACCTGTTAGGAAAGGACTTGAACCGATCAGGATTAGGATCCCGGACGTGCCCCCAAATTGTGATGGCAATTTCTAAAATCCAAAGTTCTATGAAAATGGTAGGTAAGACAGGAGAAATCAATTGCGCAATAAACGGTTTTAATGAAACTTGCAAGGAGAAAGTATACAGGTTACAAAGTAACGGTGGATAGTTTCTAAATAAAAACATCATTTCGACAGTATTTATTACATAGGAAGAAGGGGTGTGGTTAGATGCTGCCATCTGTTTCATGTCAATCAAACACCTTTCCCTTTGTTCTATCACACACGTCAAATGCTATCTTCCCCCACCTTATCCTTCCTGCAATAATGTTTACCCAAAGGGGCAAACTGACCTTACTCCCCCTGTTGTATATCTTCTCCTATCCTGTCCTAAAACCCATTGATCTCCATCTGGACAGACAATAGATGTCCCCTATGCAAATACCAGGTCCCACACATTCCTGTACCTATCTTAACAGTGGGACTCACTCCTTTATACAATCAGAATACATTGTATAAGAAATTTCCACAACACTACTCGTGTACATTTGCAATGTAAATGAATGGGTAGGAAATACTGCCCAATTGTACATTTGAAGGAGACATCTTAAAGACATGGGAGTTGGATTTTCCAAGTGTACAACAAAAAACAAATGTGTTGCACATTATTATTATGCATTTTAAGGCTTTTCTTCAATGTACAATTGGGCAGTATTTCCTACCCATTCATTTACATTGCAAATGTACAGGACATGTCCTTACTGACTCGTGTACATTTGCAATGTAAATGAATGGGTAGGAAATACTGCCCAATTGTACATTTGAAGGAGACATCTTAAAGACATGGGAGTTGGATTTTCCAAGTGTACAACAAAAAACAAATGTATTGCACATTATTATTATGCATTTTTAGGCTTTTCTTCAATGTACAATTGGGCAGTATTTCCTACCCATTCATTTACATTGCAAATGTACAGGACATGTCCTTACTGACTCGTGTACATTTGCAATGTAAATGAATGGGTAGGAAATACTGCCCAATTGTACATTTGAAGGAAACATCTTAAAGACATGGGAGTTGGATTTTCCAAGTGTACAACAAAAAACAAATGTGTTGCACATTATTATTATGCATTTTAAGGCTTTTCTTCAATGTACAATTGGGCAGTATTTCCTACCCATTCATTTACATTGCAAATGTACAGGACATGTCCTTACTGACTCGTGTACATTTGCAATGTAAATGAATGGGAAGGAAATACTGCCCAATTGTACATTTGAAGGAGACATCTTAAAGACATGGGAGTTGGATTTTCCAAGTGTACAACAAAAAACAAATGTAATGCACATTATTATTATGCATTTTTAGGCTTTTCTTCAATGTACAATTGGGCAGTATTTCCTACCCATTCATTTACATTGCAAATGTACAGGACATGTCCTTACCTACTCGTGTACATTTGCAATGTAAATGAATGGGTAGGAAATACTGCCCAATTGTACATTTGAAGGAGACATCTTAAAGACATGGGAGTTGGATTTTCCAAGTGTACAACAAAAAACAAATGTGTTGCACATTATTATTATGCATTTTAAGGCTTTTCTTCAATGTACAATTGGGCAGTATTTCCTACCCATTCATTTACATTGCAAATGTACAGGACATGTCCTTACTGACTCGTGTACATTTGCAATGTAAATGAATGGGTAGGAAATACTGCCCAATTGTACATTTGAAGGAGACATCTTAAAGACATGGGAGTTGGATTTTCCAAGTGTACAACAAAAAACAAATGTGTTGCACATTATTATTATGCATTTTAAGGCTTTTCTTCAATGTACAATTGGGCAGTATTTCCTACCCATTCATTTACATTGCAAATGTACAAGAGTCAGTTAAGGGAACTCCTGTACATTTGCAATGCACAGAGGGGAACCCCTAACAGGTATGAGGTATGTTCTCCCCTTTTATGAACATTGCTTGTGGACGGTGTACTCTTGTTGTGTTTTTCTTGGACTGTACATTTGCTGTGTAATACATTGCCACTGGCAATGTATTACGCAGGCCCTGGACGTAAACAAGACCCGAAACACATCCTGTGTAGTAGTGATTTATGTGTTTTTGAGATATTGCGGCCCGTAGGACGCTCATAGACACACCGTTTTCGACGTGCTCCATCGGGGGAATGGGGTGATGAATCATCCACACAGTTATGCCAGCTGTGTGCAGTTTTTCATTCTGCAATTGTTCAATTTGTATTCAGCAATTGTACACTTTGCTCTCTCCCATTGACAATACATTGCCTACTCCTCAAATTTCACCTCAAGCTTTAACGGGTTTCCGAGTGTCGTAAAGAGCTGTGCTTCGGATATGTTCATCGGGGGTGGGCCTAGTCTACCTGGTACGATCTGTAGCCTCCTGCGTCCACAGGAAGTCACCTCTGACCCCCGAAACTTTTTGCAAGTCATCCCATAGACAATACATTGCCTACTCCTCAAATTTCACCTCAAGCTTTAACGGGTTTCCGAGTGTCGGAAAGAGCTGTGCTTCAGATATGTTCATCGGGGGTGTGCCTAGTCTACCTGGTACGATCTGTAGCCTCCTGCGTCCACAGGAAGCCGTTTGTGACCCCCGAAATGTGTTACAGGCCTCCCATGTATAATACATTGCCACCGGCAATGTAATACGCAGGCAATGGACGTAGACTAGGCCCGAAACACATCCTGTGTAGTAGTGATTTATGTGTTTTGGACATATTGCGGCCCGTAGGACGCTCATAGACACACCGTTTTCGACGTGCTCCATCGGGGGAATGGGGTGATGAATCATCCACACAGTTATGCCAGCTGTGTGCAGTTTTTCATTCTGCAATTGTACAATTTGTATTCAGCAATTGTACACTTTGCTCTCTCCCATAGACAATACATTGCCTACTCCTCAAATTTCACCTCAAGCTTTAACGGGTTTCCGAGTGTCGTAAAGAGCTGTGCTTCGGATATGTTCATCGGGGGTGGGCCTAGTCTACCTGGTACGATCTGTAGCCTCCTGCGTCCACAGGAAGTCACCTCTGACCCCCGAAATGTGTTACAGGTCATCCCATTGACAATACATTGGCTACTCAACACAGCCTTTAAAGTGTTTCCGAGTGTCGTAAAGAGCTGTCCTTCGGATATGTTCATCACAGGGTGGCCTCGTCCTGCGTCCACCAGATGTCATGTGTGACCCCGTCCCCCAAAGCTGTTAAATGTCAATATATGGACTGGGGGAATATGGAGTGAGGTGTATTATGGGGTAATTTCATTGGGTGTACAATTGGGAAGTATTCTAAGTACATTTGCCCAGTAAATGTCATAATTTGGAATGGGGGAGTATGGAGTGAAGAGTATTATGGGTGATCCCATCGGGCATACAATTGAGAAGTATTATAGGTACATTTGCACAGTAAATGTAAAAATGTTGACTCCGGGGGTCTCGGAGCAAAGCGTATGGGTAGTCTCATTAGTTGTACAATTGGGCAGTATAACTTGTACATTTGCCTAGTAAAAGTCAAAATTTTGACTTTGGGTGTCTCGGACAACAGCATACGGGTGGTCTGATATGTTGTACAATTGGGCAGTATAACTTGTACATTTGCCTAGTAAAAGTCAAAATTTTGACTCCGGGGTCATCTGACCGAAGTCTATGGATGTTTTAATAGGATGTACATTTGGGCGGTATAATTTGTACATTTGCCTAGTAAAAGTCAAAATTTTGACTCCAGGGTTCTCTGACCGAAGTCTATGGGTGTTCTCATAAGATGTACAATTGGGCGGTATAATTTGTACATTTGCCTAGTAAATGTCAACATTTTTGACTTCGGGGGTCCAGGACCGAATAGAATGGGCAGACCCATTGGGCGTACAATTGGGCAGTACAACTGTACACGGGCAATATAAACGACGGTCACCTCAGCTGCCCAACTCTAGAAACCCTGATTCACCTCCAGTTTGAGTTCGGTGGAGCTAGAGTCCCTCTAGTGGAATTTTCATGAACTGCAGTTTTGGCAGGAGGGCTGTACACCAAGTTAGTAAAACTAGCCTCCTGCCGCCAAACAGGCAGCTTTTTTTTTTGGGAGGGTAGAGCGTCAATGTACAATGCATGCCTATTCATTTTTGTCCATTAAGGTAGTACCGGGCCTTACCCTACTCGGGACTGTACAAAGTGCTTTGCAATCTGAGCATCGGTACACCTCTCGCGCGTGTGCTGACCACATCGATCGAGTGGTTGGAAACCTTCGCTGCCAGCGAAAGGACTACGCCACTCCTGTTTACCCTAGACGGTAACTATTTCACGTTTAGGGATTATACGTCCAATATAACCAACTGGCTTACGTGCGTGGGTGAAGAGGAAGAACCCTAATATAAGCAGCTCCACACTGCTGGTGTACGGAAACCCGAAGCCTTTCAGAGGCAACCAGACAGCAGAGAGTGTGGGTGACACCAAGGTGAATCCAATGGTTAGGAACATAGTGCTTAGGATGAGAGTCAGGGTATTTGGATCATCGAAGCTCGAAACCGTGGCACTGGATTGCACACAGGGGTTAACCAAGGTGAATCTCAACAACTCAGCACTAGCTGGGGTTCCAGGGGTAGATCAACTGGACCGGTCGATGTTACACGAGGAAAACAGGAACTGTTTCACACACGATGCCATTTCACATACTGAGTCCAACTGGGCCCCTGTCATAATGTTCACAAAGTTAAAGAGGTATGGACCTGTGCCTGAGTTCACTCTTGAATATTACAGGATCACAATCCTCATGGTTCTACTGAGTCCGCAAGGATCGGTGCGATCTCTCAGAGAGCTGTTCAAGAAGGTGTCAGTGTACAGCGTGACAGACTACTAAATGCAATCATTGTGATATACAATTTGACACCCGTTGTACACCTACTGATACACAAAACTAGTCCTTGACTTCACACACTCGTACTCGTGGGTCTACCTAGCCAGCTTGCCACACTGCTCAGGACCTCTCTCTGTCCACCTTCAACCATGCGCGGCTTGATCAATTACGGGACCCATTGCAGCATAAACAGCATTGTCCAGTGCTTATACGAGACATGCGAGCTACGGGATCTCATTCTGAGCGTGGACGAGCGGGAATACCAGGCTCATAATACAGTGGCCATGAATCTCAAGGCTCTCATCCGCGAGATGAAAGAGAATGACCGGTTACCGTGCGACCCGGGCTTTCTCATAGACTCTATGAGCGTGTATAGTGGAATGTCTTTCAAAATTCAGGAGGACTCTGACCTAGTGTTCACGTGCATCATCAACGCTCTAGCGGACGGACACAGGACCGGAAAAGGCATCGGAAAACTGTGGGACATAGAGTGCGAGGAACATATGCGCTGTCTTAGTTGTAACAAAGTCCGGTCTGTACTGAAAAATGCAAATTCAATCCCCCTGTTGATTGATGGGGCTCTCTCAAACGAGCTGCAAGAATACATGAAGCAGTACGCTGACAACACGCGGACAGCATGTGACTGGCATTGCACAAACTGCCACAGGAAAACCCAGCTCGAAATCACGAGCAAAGTGGTGTCATTACCCCCGGTTGTGTGCATGAAGCTTGGACGGGTTAAAAACACAGGTAGAGATACCGCTCACATTGTAAAGATGGGAACGCGATTCGCGTTCCCGGAGACTGTGGATCTGAAATACATCATGAAAGGACCCGAAGCCAGCGTAAGCGCTATATACGAGCTGTACGCAGTTGTAGCCCACTGTGGTACTCACTATTCTGGACATTACACAGCTTATCTGCGTTGTGGAATTCAAGGGTGGTATCTTGCAGACGATGCTCACGTGAGGCTGTGCTCCTGGGCGGATGTCCAGAATACCTATGAAGCAGGATCTAACTTATACGACAGGGTTGTGTACATGCTCATGTACCACAGGAAAAGCAGCTCCCATTGAATCGTATGTGACAATAAAGCTCTGCACAACTTTGCTACCACCGTTGGTGTAACGTAATGTGTGTCCCATTTTTCAAGTAATAAACAAATGATATGTGTACCATTGTTTTGCCTCATTATCATATGACAGGAATGATCAGTACGTGATGCATTATAGAAACAAGAAACGGAGACAATCAAAGCCAATATTACACATGCACCGGTGTTTAACGTCATTTTATTAGCTCATACAGGGATGGGTACCAAGCAGTAACATAGGTATATACCATTGCTCTAGGTTACACTGCAAATTAAACAGGGATGGGTACCAAGCAGTAACATAGCTATAAACCATTGCTCTAGCTTACACGGCTAAACTAAGCGATGCTTATCACTTTTTAACAACATATTTATCCAGAGTATTAAGGACAACCTTCAGTTCATTTGCTTTATAATCTGGATTTGAATAGGTAGATGACAGTACAACAGAGGAGCAAGGTTTGTCTAACTGAGACACACACACAGTGTTAGCCAGACCCTCTAAATATCGTATCATACAAGCACTTTGGGGTCCGGGTGCGGGCTGCTTCTTTTTCACCATACGGGACGACATGATAACCAATCTCACATTGAAACAAAATACTCAGTTTCAAGTTCACTACACCTATCAGGTTTTTGGTCCGGTGTATCACTCCAGTCCGATCTGGTATCTGAATCTTTGTCTGACCACTCTGCGGCAGATCCAGGTTCGGCCTCATCAGACCGATCAGAAGCAGATCCGGATTCGGAAGCGTCGCTCGGGTGCACTTGTCTGTTTAACTGTTCCTGTTCGCTCTCTTGCGTTCCATCGCCCGTGTAATCAGGTGTGACTTGGGTCTGATTAGCAGTAGGCTGCACAGCCTCATTGGTCGTATCGGTCACTTTCTTAATACGTAACTTCAGAGCATGGACCAGTAAAGGTGGAGCACCTGGGCTTGTACATCGCGTGGAGTATTGGTACTCCGACCCGGGTGACTTACGGGGTGACGATCTGTTTGACTTAGAGTCCGACCGGGTTTGCTTCGTGGCTTTGGGGAACCGAACCGATGCTTGTTTCTCAGCACGTTTGTCAACTCTTTGACCGTACCCATCGCTTTTAGCACGCTTCATCGTGTTGTACAGTTTAGCCACCGGTTTGTCAGAGTGCTCCCTCTCTCGATCCCGGGTACCCTGGAATGAGTCCAGTACTTTGTGTCTCCAGTTGTTGGTGTCAATAGAGTGCAGGCAAGCAACTAGCGCTTTGCTGAGTCTATCCTTGAACTCGTAGCTCTCGAGTGTAGTAACAACGTATCGGTTGTTAATGACCCACGCGCGAAGGATTTCACCATTTCGTTCGTCCAGCAGAGTGTTATCCAATCCCAGTATAGTGCAAACCGCATTTCTCCTTACATTGGCTCCGGTCAACCAGGGTTCACTCATCAGCAGAGTCCACATGTTCTTGATCCAATTTGAAACTGGAATGGATGCTGGTGTCACGATAGAGTACAGTCTGTCACTTGCCCCATCGGACATAGACTTATCTTTGCTATGCTCCTTGTTCTCAACCATATCTGTACAAGCCACATCGGTGTCTAGAGCATCTACTCTCGATCTACTCTCCGGATTACAGAGCTCTCCTTCTCCGCCCTTGAGCGCTGTCTTTAGGTTGTTGTTATAAACGCGGAGTTTTGAAAAGAGCACCTTAGCTTTGGTATACATCTGGACCAATGCCCTTTCCTTGATCTTGTTCGTGTCATGTTTTACTAACGCGTGCCACAACTTCTGAACTTTGACTACATTGTCCAGGGTATTCTGTTTGAACAACTGTTCACACTCAGAGACCATTGAGGGGTTGTCCCCGTATCTCTTTCGCACATACAAGGAAGCGGAATCTGCCAATTTCGCCCAGTCCATTCGCATCTGCTCCTGTATCACACTGACACGCTTCTTGTTTACGATGTTTCGAATGCTCTTGTCAGAGGAGTACATGGCCCAAAACGTCTGGTATTCCTGCACTTGCTTAAGCGGGCAA